>NC_081552.1:200422468-200544968 GCF_963082655.1 Stomoxys calcitrans
TTGGATATAGCCCCCATACAGTCCGATCCGCCGATTTAAGGTCTTACGCCCATAAAAGCCACATTTATAATCCGATTTTGGTGAAATTTGGGACAGTGAGTTGTGTTAGGGCCTTTGACATTCTTCTTCCATTTGGCCCAGATCAGTCCATATTTGGATATAGCTGCCATACAGACCGATCCGTCGATTTAGGGTCTTGGGCCCATAAAAGGCGCATTTATTGCCCGATGTCGCCAAAATTTGGGACAGTGAGTTGCGTTAGGCTCCTCGACATATATCTACCATATAGACCGATCTCTCGATTTGAGGTCTTGGGTCCATAAAAGGCGCATTTATTGTCCGATTTCACCGAAACTTGGGACAGTGAGTTATGTAAGGCCCCTCGAAATCTTCCTGGAATATGGCTCAAATCGGTCCAGATTTGCATATAGCTGCCATATAGACCGATCTCTCGTTTTAAGGTCTTGGGCCTATAAAAGGCGCATTTATTGTCCGATTTCACCGAAACTTGGGACAGTGAGTTATGTAAGGCCCCTCGACATCTTCCTGGGATATGGCACAGATCGGTCCAGATTTGGATATAGCTGCCATTTAGACCGATCTCTGGATTAAAGGCGTATTTATTGTCCGATTTCTCCGAAATTTGGGAAAGTGAGTTATGGTAGGCCCTGCAATATTCTTCTTCAATTGGGCCCAGATCGGTTCAGATTTGGATCGGTTCAGCTGCCATATAGACCGATCAGCCGATTTAGGGTCTTAGGCCCATAACAGCCACATTGATAATCCGATTTTGCTGAAATTTGGTACAGTGAGTTGTGTTTGCCCAGTCGATGTCCTTCTTTAATTTGGCCCAGATCGGTTCGGAAGAAGATATAGCTAGCATATAGGCCGATCTCTTGATTTAAGGTCTTGGGCCCATAAAAGGCGCATTTATTGTCAGATTTCGCCGAAACTTGAAACAATGAGTTAAGTAAGGCCCCTCGACATCTTCCTAGAATATGGCACAGATCGGTCCATATTTGAATATATCTGCCATATAGACCGATCTCTCGATTTAAGGTCTTGGGCCCATAAAAGGCGCATTTATTGTCCGATTTTGCCGAAACTTGGGACAGTGAATTATGTAAGGCCTTTCGACATGTTCCTGGAATATGACACAGATCGGTCCATATTTGTATATATCTGCCTATAGACCGATCTCTCGATTTAAGGTCTTGGGCCCATAAAAGGCGCATTTATTGTCCGATTTCGCCGAAACTTGGGACAGTGAATTATGTAAGGCCCCTCGACATGTTTTTGGAATATGGCACAGATTGGTCCAGATTTGGATATAGCTGCCATATAGACCGATCTCTCGTTTTAAGGTCTTGGGCCCATAAAAGGCACATTTATTGTCCGATTTCCCTGAAATTTGGGACAGTGAGTTGCGTTAGGCCCTTTGTCAACATTTTTTTAATTTGACCCAGATCGGTTCAGATTTGGATATAGCTGCCATATAGACCGATCTCTTGATTTAAAATCTTGGACCCATAGCAGACACATTTATAATCCGATTTCGTTGAAATTTGACACAGTGACTTATGTTAGGCTTTTTGACATTCGTGTCATATATGGTTCAGATCGGTCTACATTTGGATATGGCTACCAAGAAGACTAATATTTTGTTTTACAAAATTGAACAATGACTTGTACTTAATAGACCCCTAAATATCCATGTCGATTTTGGTCCAGATCGGACCATATTTAGATAAAGCTGCTAATGGGGCAAAAATTATGCATTTTTCACCTGATTATAACGAACGGTGGTTTACATATATTGGGTTGCCTAAAAAGTAACTGCGAATTTTTTAAAGGAAAGTAAATGCATTTTTAATAAAACTTAGAATGAACTTTAATCAAATATACTTTTTTACACTTTTTTTCTAAAGCAAGCTAAAAGTAAAAGCTGATAACTGACAGAAGAAAGAATGCAATTACAGAGTCACAAGCTGTGAAAAAATTTGTCAACGCCGACTATATGCAAAATACGCAATTACTTTTTGGGCAACCCAATATAACCGAGGTAGTGGGTATCCAAACTTCGGCTCGGCCGAACTTAACGCCTTTTAACTTGTTTTGGAGCATTTCTTTCGACCAATCGTCACGAGCATTTTTTTAACCGATTGACATATTATGTGGGATCCAATGCGAAAAAAAAATTTTTACGGTCAAATGTTCATGCAATTTTGAATGCCTAAGGTTGTCTCAATCTCACAATAGGTCACATGACGATTTTGCAGTATCAGTTGACATCAATGGTTTTTGGAACAACAACTGATTTTGAACGACCTTCACGAAATTCGTCTTGGAGTGAACTACGTTGAATTCGGTTGAATTCCCATGCCATCGATAAACACTGGTCCTTGATAGAGCTTCATCGCCAAAAATTGAAATAAGTTCATCGATGTACTGTTGTTGAGTTAATCCACGTCGAAAGTTGTAAAAAATAATCGCACGAAAATGTTCAGTATTTAATTCAACTTTTTGGGCGAGATGAATATTTTAAGTTACTCTAAACCACACAAATAGCGCTCGTATATCAAAACGTTCTGAGAACGTATAACCTCAATAATGTCAAGCTTTACGATAGAGCTGTCAGATGGCAGATTGTAACACAAGGGTTGTTCAATCACGAAATATGAAAGGGTTTCTAAGATTTTTTTTTAAGTCAATCCTTTCTCTCGTGTGACTATGAAAAAGATTGGCATAGAAGATCAGAAAATCTTTTAGAAATGCCCTTGGAAATCGCAATTATCTTTAGCAAAATCATTAGCCTATTGTAAAAAGTCTACAAATTTCTTGGGGGTATCACTTTTAAGATGACACCCGAATATATTTTCCTCAAACCCCCTGTAAATACAAACATTGTTTCTGCTACAATGGGGCTTTGGCTTTGAAATTCCTTTCCTTGCTATCCCTAACAAAGAAATAAGGAATCCTTTTGTGCTCCCTGTGTTTTATACTCGGCATCGAGTTTTTCTTTGCAACATTGAATGAAGAATTTTTGGAATTTCTGAAATTTTGTTAATACCCCAATTTCACGTGTGAGTGGTAGGGATGCGTGCCTGTGAAAGTGCCTCTGTGCGCCTGCGCACATTTACGTGGGCTATTAGCCACATTGCCACATTGTTGGAAACAGTGTGACGTGTTTACCTGCCACGTCTCGCGTCCCAAAAACCTGTTTTCTCGTAATTATAACAGCTAATAAAAACATTAATCGTCACTAAACGAGCGTAATTAAATGCTCTTTTACCAGGAACTATCACCAGCTTAGGTGGTTGTGTCAGGCCCATTTCTTTATAGCCTCTTTTATGGTCTTTGTTCCAACGGTGTTTCATTTCGCGGATATATTTAAGCATGTTAAGGCGGTGGTGGTAGTAGTGGTGAATGCGACGCTTATGGATCGACGCTGGTGTTGCTGCTGCCATTGTTGTATGGTTATTGTTGTGTGTGATAACCGCCTTTAAGGCTGTCTGTCTGCTGTTCTATGTCTGCAGGATGATTAATTATCATGGCCAGGCTGAATGCCTGACTATGCAACAATCATGGGACTTACACCATTTATGGAGGGATTTAATTTAGTTCAAGTACCGGCGTTATAGCACTGCTGATGTACGCACGCACGCACACTCACATGACTATTGTGGCACAGGTAGCCCGTCCGTCCATCCATATAATTGGTGCCTATTTTAGTCTTGTGCTTGTTCCTTTAGCCTCTATAAAGGTGTGGCATTAACACAATGAATTAATATTTTCGGGGAAAATCCGAAAAATTTTCTCTATGAGTTCATAACTGGTAATTAAATCCCCCCCAGCCCTAGCATAGATTGAAATGGGATTTGTATAGGGTGAGGTAAAGGAGAAATTTCTAAATGGTCCACATAAACAAGATCGACCCATTAATCATGTGATGTAAAGCGCACACTAAATGGTGTAAATTTACATGTTAACGAAATTCTAGGAATATGTCAGAGGTGGATTTCATGGGCGCCCTGATTTGCTTCCATTTCTCAAAAGGTCGATTAATGAGACTAACAATGATAGGCATAAAACAATGCTGCTGCTACTCTTAGTCTTTAACCAAGAGGTGGTTTCCTAATTGAGGCAGAAATTAAAAAAAAAAAAAATATAATATCAAATTGAGAAAAAACTATGTTGATTGCCACCGTAGCGCAGAGGCTAGAATGTCCGCCTATGATGCGAGAACATCCTGGCGAGAACATCATGAAAGTTTTCAGCGGTGCAGGATGCAGATATTAATCCGCCCCATGCCACTATGGACATACACCTATGCCGGTAGTCGGCTTGTTGTGCGCTACTTACAAAATCCTTGAATGTTTTCAATACCACTCCCCTAAGTTGGTTCATGTCTGGTATTGTGTCTCCACGTAAGTGCCAGTATCTGTTAGATGCAAAAGCTGGGCAATGACAAAGGAAAAGCTCCTACGTCTTATCTCATCTTCCCCACATGCTATCACTTGTCTCACCGATTATGCATAAGCGATAGCTATACTGACCTCCGATAGCTATACTGACCTCCTTCTTACTGCCTTTCAGTAAAAGGCTCGTCTTCTCACGATCTGGATCCCCCCCATAGGATTTTTGCCGTCCTTTCGATCGTTTCGCTGTTGTATGCACGTTCACCGCCCACGCCCTTAACTCGGACTGCGTCGACCCGAAAGACCTCGGGTTAACCAAGATCATTGACGGCAGTCCTCTGGCCTTCACCGTTAACTCGTCTGCCCTTTCATTCCACCTTACACCGTTATGGCCCGGCACACAAACAATGCGGATTTTGTCATCCTCAGAGAAGTCGTTAATCTCCGTCTTACACTGCAAGACTGTTCGTGACCTTACCGTCATGGTTGTAATTGACCCTATGGCAATTTTATTGTCCGTAAAGATGTTCACACTCGACGTCCTCGCGTTAGCACCACACCACCTCACGCATTTCGTGATCGCCCGGATCACCACCTGCAGAATCGTATTATGGTCAGGCAGTCTAAAACAGATATCAGTCCTTGGGTTCTCAATGTAGAGCCCCAGGCCCACTCTATCGTCTAGCTTTGATCCATCCGTGTTACATGATCTTCCAGATGGCAATACTAGGATTCCGTTAATCCAAGACTGTGGCGCTGGCAGCAGTGCCTCGCACCCGACCTCAGGTGTCTTCTCAGGTATCCTAACGAAAACCTTTCCCCTTTCAACCAGGTTTACTATTGTCGTCTCGATTATACCGCGATGGTATGAGTTGCTCCCATCCTCAATCCATTCTTTCATCACCTGAAGCCTCTTAGCCGCAGTGGCTGCCTCACACTTAATCTGTATGTCAATGGGTCTGAACCATCAGAGTCTTGGCAGTGTTATGCTCTTCGGGAGATCTGATTCTCTTTCCAGCTTCTGTAGAAGTGCTTGGAATGTCAGTTCTATTCCTTCCAGCATCCTGCGCTTTCGCCCGATTGGGCTGCCGGTACATACTCCTCTGTCTGCTTCATCGTGCACCGGATTGCTTTCTCGGTCTGCTTGTGAGCTTAGCAAAGCCATCGTTCACTTCTGCTGTCATTCCGCGATTCTCATCTCCCGTTTGGCTCCGATGATTGTTTCGTTAACACTGTCGCTGTCTGAATCTGAACGCCACCTTTACTTAAAGGCTGGTTTATCCGTCTCTTCCACATTTGTCAGTCTTGTGCGCTTGAAGCATTACTCTCGACCACAGGTACCAACGCACCCACACCTATAGAAGCGGCGGACAACATGCTACGATCTGATGCCACCACCGCAGCTGCTGGGTCTTTGGAGTTCATTTTGAGCCTACTCCTGAAAAGCTTAAAATTCTTCGAGGAGCAAAACGGTTACTACGACAATTCATAGCCGCATTTATTGCCCGATTTCGCTGAAATTTGGAAAGGTGAGTTGCAGGAGACTCCACAATATCTGATTTGAAGATGGTATCGGACCATATTTAGATACTGCTTCCATATAAATCGATTTCCCAATTTGACCGTTTGAGCCCCTGGAGGGCGCAATTTTTATAAGATTTAGCGGCATATTTGTACATAGCGGTTATTTATGACCTCGAGCATGCATGGGAAGTTTGATACAAAATGACCTATAAATGAATTCCCATATAAATCAATCTGCAGATTAAATTTCTTAAGTGGTTCGGCCATAATATCCCAAATCAGCAGTTATTTATAGACTATGACAATATAGGGCTCAAGTAAAAGGTACTCGAAGCCGAAAGAAAGCGCAGGGAGCGTGCGCAGTTCAGCCGGTACAATCGTAAACTTACAAGAAGGGATAAAGGTATCTTTAATCTTTGGGTCCTAACTTCGAAGGTTGCAAAAAGTTGCAGCTGAAATTTAATTTTGCACTTAGTGTTTTGGTATCACTTCCAAAAACTATGCTGAGTATGGTTTGCATCGGTCCATGTTTTCATATAGCTGCCATATAAACCGATCTTGGGTCTTGACTTCTTGAGCCTCTAGAGGGCGCAATTCTCGTCCGATTTTATTGAAACTTTGCACTTCGTGTTTTGGTAGCACTTCCAAAAACTATGCTGAGTATGGTTTGCATCGGTCCATGTTTTGATATAGCCGCCATGTAAACCGATCTTGGGTCTTGACTTCTTGAGCCTCTAGAGGGCACAATTCTCGTCCGATTTAACTGAAATTTAGCACGTAGTGCTTTGGTATCACTTTCAACAACTGTGCTAAGTATGATTCAAATCGGTTCATAATATGGTATAGCTGCCATATAAACCGATTTTGGATCTTGACTTCTTGAGCCAATAGAGCGCGCAATTCTCATCCGATTTGGCTGAAATTTTGCATGGGGTATTTTGTTTTGACTTCCAATAACTGTGCTAAGTATGGCGTAAATCAATATGATATAGCTGTCATATAAACAGATCTGGGATCTTGACTTCTTGAACCTATAGAGGGTGCAATTCTCATCCGATTTGGCAGAAATTTTCTACAACGGCTTCTCTCATGACCTTCAACATACGTGTCTAATATAGTCTGAATCGATCAATAGCTTCATACAGCTCCCATATAAACCCATCTCCCGATTCTGCTTCTTGAGCCCCTACAAGGCGCAATTCTTATCCGAATGAACAGAAATATTGCACAATGACTTCTACAATGTTCAGCATTTATTTATGGTCCAAGTCGGACTATAACTTGATACAGCTCCAATAGCACAACAGTTTTATTCAATATTCTATTTTTGTCTAAAAAGAGATACTGCACATAGAACTCGACAAATGCGATCAATGGTGGAGGGTATATAAGATTCGGCCCGGCCGAACTTAGCACGCTCTTACTTGTTTCAATATAAACTGGATATATTTTTGTCTGAAACCAAGTAATTAAATCCTCTCTCCTTTGGTGTTATTCTTGAAGAGTATCTTACTTTACTTTAATTAGCTATGACAGAACGTTTGTTTCACTAGCTGAACGTAGAATAGCGTTCCAAGCGCCTCGATCTTCTGCGCTCATTCTAAAATCTCTGACACCAAGTTTCGAGGTGTCTCCCACCACTTGATCTTTCCATCGGACTTTTGGTCTTCCCGGTTTGCGTGTACCACAGTGATTGCCTTCAGAACACTTCTTTACTGGAGCTTCTTCATCCATTCTGACAACCTGACTTAGCCAACGCAGCCGTTGTATTTTAATGCGTGTGACTATGCTTTCGTCGTCATACAGCTCATATAGCTCGTGGTTCATATGTCGCCTATTTTCTCCATTAACGCAGACTGGTCCATATCTTTTACGAAGAAACTTTCTCTCAAATACTCCAAGCACTGTCTCGTCTGCTTTCACAAGTACCCATGCCTCATGCCTCAATGTTGGGAGTTTATTTGAGGCTTATTTCACTTTTTCTTAAGGAAGGTCTCCCGGCGGTTCTTTAATGGAATGTACATTGGCAGATGTTCAAATATTTTCGCAATTTAAAATCTAAATGACAAACAACCATTTTATGATTGCCATTGATCTTCTTTTTTTGGAAAAATCATATCAATTGCAGGGCAATAGAAAAACAAATTGCCCAGAAATCATGGAAGGGAAAACTCAAATCAATAGAAACATGACTGAAATATTAAAAATCAATACAATAGAGCTTAGCGGGCAATCTGATATTGTTTGACACTAGCCGACTAACAAAAAGAAGGACATTTTCACACACACATAGTCGCGCAATTGCCCGAACAGAAACATGATGAAAATGTTGAAATGGCCGGTATTGATTTCAAATTGACTCTCACATCAAAGATCTGCAGAGATACTACAAAGTGAGTGTATGTGTGTATGTGCGATGGCATACAGATAGGAGAACATTTTATGGATACAGATCAATTGATGACTTTTGTGTCTTCTCCTGTTTGCAGAGTGTGTGTATGTGTGTGTGTGTGTGTGTGTGATTCGTTTTGTTATATCGTTCTCTGCCACAAACAAATGCAGCTTCTGTTTCTGCTGCCTTCTGAGGTTATTTGTAATCGATATTCAGTGTTAACTTTAGGAGATTGTGAAAGATACGATCGCTTAACAACCCAAAAAGGGACCTCATCTTTGTCTTCTCTTCCACCTCTGCCGCAGTTTCTGTTTCGTTGTCAGCAAAGTCACTAATTTAAATGCACTCTTGGATTAGTGAATGTTAAAAGAGATGCCGTTCTCGAGATAATCAACAACGAAATTAACAATCAGCAATCAATACTAACGGGGGAGATGATGGAAGATTAGCCGGTAGGCAGACTGCCATGGGCGCCAATTTTTGAAATGGGACAAAGATACAAAAATCGCGTCACAGCTTTACCTCAATACAGCTTAGGCAGCAGCATTGATTGCTGCCGTGGCAATAGCGATCCATATCAGACATCGGCTGGGGAACAATTAGTGAATAAATATTGAGAAAACATGGATAACATAAAATTATTGGCTTTGTTTTTCAAACAGAAGCCAGAGAGAAAATGTCACACAGAAACGCTTGGGGCCTTTACCAGAGAGGTTTCAATGAATTATGGGGGTAGAAATAAAATAGAGAAGAGGAGAAAAACATTCCCGTTTTTTTCTTTTTATAGTGTTGGTCCAAAGTAATTGGTCTTTCCTCAGAAGCTTCTCAAGTATTTAAGTAATTAAGAGTTTTGATAATTTTTTGTAAACTACGATAGGCACTTTGCTTTAAGCAAGCAGTTCAGAAACAAAACCATCTCTGGGCAGATGGCAATTAGACTGCTAATACCAGCCGTGGGGACGAGAAAGTTCTTGGAGTATTTGAGAGAAAAATTCTACGTAAAATGTTATGACTAGCCTGCGTTGATGGAGAATATGGGTACAGTAGGATAGAATCGAAACAACTAAAAGTGTGGTAAGTTCGGCTGGGTCGAATCTTGGGAACCCACCATCATGGATTATATACAATCTAAATTTAAATGAAGGGCACAAATTTATTCTACATACCAAACTATTGACAAACCAGTAAAAATTTAAGCTTCTAGGAACCGAACAAGGACGATTGAGAGAACGGTTGTCAATGGAGCTATATGAGGTAATAGACTGATTTGGTCTGTACTTGGCACAGTTGTTGGAAGTCATAACAGAACACCTCATGCAAAATCTCAGCCAAAATTGGGGATTCAAAAACGTGGGATTCGCCCACGCGCTTAACTCGGGTTACCAAGTTTATTGACGGCAGTTCTCTGGCCTTCACCGACAAATCGTCTGCCCTTTCATTCTCCCTTACTCGATATGGCCCGGCACCCATACGATGCGGATTTTGCCATCTTCAAAGAAGGCGTTAATCTCCTTCTTACACTGCAAGACTGTTTGTGATCTTACCGTCCTGGTTGTTATTGCCCTTATGGCCATTTTACTGTCCGTAAAGATGTTCACACTCGACGTCTTCGCGTTAGCACAACACCACTTCACGCATTCCGTGATCGCCAGGATCTCTGCCTACAGGACCGTATTATGATCAGACAGTCTTAAACAGATCTCAGTCCCTGGGTTGTCAATGTAGACTCCTAGGCCTACGCTGTCCTCTAGCTTTGATCCTTCCGTGTAACATGATTTTCTAGATGACGATACTAGTGTTCCGTCAGTTCAAGACTGCCGCTGGCAGCAGTGTCTCGCACTCGACCTCAAGTCTCGTCTCAGGTATCCGATCGAAAACCTCTTCCCTTCCTTTCAGGTTTCCTATCGTCACCTAGATTATACCGCGATGGTATGATCTGCTCCCATCCTCAATCCATTCTCTCATCGCCTTAAGTGTGAAAGCCTCAGTGGCTGCCTCACACTTAATTTGTATGTCAATGGGTCGGATATCTAGAATAGTCTCCAGTGCCCTAGTGGGCGTGGTCCTCATCGCTCCGCCTATGCCAAGACAACATGTTCTCTGAACCTGTTGTATGGTCTTTATGTTGCACTTTTTCTTCATGGCAGTCCACCAAACTACTGAGGCGTAAGTAAGTATTGGACTATTCACAATCCTGTAGTGGACTATCCTCGGATTCAGGTCCCCATTTTGAGCCTACGGCCCGTCTACATAGTGCCCAACAACAATGAGCCTTCTCAGTACGCACCTGAATGTGACACTTCCAATTAAGTTTCCTATCCAAGATCACTCCTAGGTATTTGACCATGTCACATATCGAAATCGTTTTATTGAGGAAACGTGGTGCGTCAAATTGACCCAACTTCATTTTCCTCGTGAACAGGCATATTTCAGTCTTCTCTGGGTTTTCATTGAGACCTCTGGGTCTATCACAGTCATATGACATGTGCAACACTCTTTCGGCCTTTCTGCATAGTTGGTTCGGATCCGTACCCCTTACAAGTATTATAACATCGTCTGCATAGCAAACGGGTTCAAATCTCTCCTTAGTCAGCATTCGTAATAGGTTATTTATGGTGGTCAAAGGAGTGGCGATAAAATGCCCCTCAGTGCCGTGCCCTGTGTCACCTTATCCCTTATATATATGTCATGGGACCAGCAATTTATTTACCAGTTCCTTAGCATAGTGTTTATTTAGTCTCTAAGGACCGGGTCCACCCGATACTGGTCTAAGGCTTGGATCATTGGCTCAGTCCACACGGTCCAACCCATGATGTTAATGCAAACCGCCAATGTGCACGTCTTGGCATCGATACTGATCTAAGGATTGGATCAATGTGGCGGTCCACACGGTCCACCCCTCGATGTCAAAACAAACCGCCAATGGGTACGTCTTAGCATCGAAGGATTCTTCTATTTTATGCACAACCTTGCGCAAGGCAGTCTCCACCGACCTTCCCTAGACATGGCACGCTGTTTACATTTTTGCAGTTAGCTGGATGCCCTACTCTTTATCATGGTATCCCCAATACGTTCCATGGTTTTGAGTAGAATGGACGTAAGGCTTATAGGTTTGTAGGCCTTTGGTGTCTCTCAACAAGCCTTGTCGGGCTTGGTTATAAACAACACCCTTGCCTCCTGCCTTACTTTCAGAGTACACGCATGTCCCAGACACGCTGTGAAAATAGTGGCCAGATGAGGCGCCAGATAGTCGGCCTCCTTTTATAGTAACGCCGGAAATATTTCATCAGGTTCGGGTGACTTAAATGGTTTGAAGCTTCTCTCAAGGCTTCCTTGACCATATATTCCGTTATGATAAGACTTCGATCAACCTCATTATTCTAAGATTTCGGTGTCTCCGTGAGTCCCGCCGTATCTTGTGGAATGGGGTTTCACCAAAAGCCTCAACATGTCCTCTGTTGTCTCTGCTTTCACTTCCATGCCGTCTATTAAATTTTCAGTTTGGACATGGGTTTTTGAGAGAAACTTTTTTATCTTGGCAGCATCATTAATGCTATCGACTTGTTCGCAGAAAACGCTTCCAGAAGGCACGTGTCTTCCGAATTTTGGCCAGTTGGTTTTCAACTTATTACGGAAGCTTATCGGATTAGGAGGGGATGACCACCGCTGAAAATTTTGCAGAACCCCTGGGTTCGAATCCTGGTGAGAACATCTGGAAAACATTTTCATCGATTGTCATCCCCTCCTAATCCGATAAGCTTCCGTAATAAGTTGACAACCAATTGGCCAAAATTCGGAAGACTACTTAGAAAAAGACTTGGGCAAGATAATTTTGATTGTCCAAGCATAGAAGACATTGGCGACAATGTCAACGGGATTATGACTGCACAATTGGAGTCTTTCGAAGATAGTTGCGCTTCCTACCGGCACCGTGGTCTAGTTGTTTCAAATTTCAGCTAAATTGGCTAATAAATGTGATAAGCATGTCAGCCTGTGCCACTAAATGCCTGGAGAGAACATCCGAACATTCAATGGGGGTTATCGCCATACTAATGTCGGCCACATTTGTGAGGCCAACGGCACGAAATTCGGACTCCGCAACACAAAGGAGGCCCCTTATCATTGAGCTAATACCTCGATACGCGGACGCCACCATAGCGCAGATGTTACCATGTCCGCCTATGACGCTGAACGATTGGGTTCGAATCCCGGCGATACCATCAGAAAAAATTTTCACTTTCCAAATTTTTTTTGTTTTGGGTTCGAATCCCGGCGATACCATCAGAAAAAATTTTCACTTTTCCAAATTTTTTCCTTTTTTGGTTTTCCCCTCCTAATGCTGGCAACATTTATGAGGTACTATGCCATGTAAAACTTCTCTCCAAAGAGGTGTCGCACTGCGGCACACCGTTCGGACTCGGCTATAAAAAGGAGGCCCCTTATCGTTGAGCTAAAACTTGAATCGGACTGCACTAATTGTGAGAAGTTGGCCCCTGTTCCTTAGTGGAATGTTCATGGGCAAAATTTGCATTTGCAATCCTTCGAAACAGGTTCCTTAATTGAATATTTGTGGAAAAATTTGCTATAGCGTGACTATCCCATCTGGAACCCCGTATTGAGAAACGTGTATAAGCAAGCGTCGTCTAGCTGATTCTGATAGGTTTAAGTAGCAGTCTGCCATCAGACTCACTTTTCACCCATTGTGATAATTTTGGGTATGCCTTCTTCTACCCAGATAGTGGACACGAGGTATGGCATAAGTCTCTCCTTCGGCTTTAAATATGGTTGAAAATCTATATTTCGACTTTTTACAAACGGAATGACAATATAAAAAATATCACCCATGGTGGTGAGTAAAAAAATAATTTCTTCGTGGTTCCTGACCACTCCTTAAAGTGGTAACTCAAATGATAAATACCATCTCCCCCAAAAACGTGAGGACACAATGATCGATTATCCCTTAAAGTTAGTTTTAATTAAATAGGACATTTTTTTTCTCCTCATACTTAATTTAGCATCTTCAAAATATAACCAACATCATTGATATGATCTTGTTGCGGTGGCTTGTGTGATTGGAATTTAAGTGGCACCCATCTCCACTTACAGGAGCATAGAGTGAAAAACATTCCAAAAGGCAACACGTTTCATATTTAACTCCAAAATCAACGGACATGAAATCGAACAAATCTCAATGTTGATGTAGTCGACAGTCGGTCGCTTTTTGGCCAGACAGCCACCTTCATTAGACTACCAGAGCCAAGAAATGATGCTGGCTAGCTGACCAATTGGACAGACCTTAAATATGGTCTTGGGTAGTCAAGTGGCGATCTTGTCGTCAAGTGTTGATTATTCGATTAAGTAGTTGTTGGATAAAAACCTATAATTTTCCAAATGATTTCGGGGGAGAATTATGGAAATCACTTGGTGGCTTCTGTTGGCATTTTTGCTTCCATTCATTTTTTGTGTGTGTCTCGCTGCCCTGACACTTGTACATGTTCCATGTTCCATCATATCCAAAAATGTTGGTGTTGTTGTTGTTTGCTGCCTTTGGAATTCTTAATTGCAGCTTATCTATGCATCTTGTTTGTATTAATGTCTGGCATGCTATGTAATGAATCGGATCGCATTGGCTTGGATTGAATCGATGCTTGTAATTTCCACAGAGCCACACACAGAGCAAAAATACAAAGATTTCTCACGATTTTAGCCGTGATGATCGTCGTCTACTGTGCTACTTTGGATCCATTGTTGCTTTTTGTGTGTGTGTTTTTTCTCTTTCCTCTCTCTCTCACTCTCCTGGTGTTGTCCAAGTTGTTATTGATGGCATTTTATTGAGTCCCATGTTAAATATTAGTTTTGAATCTTCTGTGTTTCCATGTTCTTCTCTACTGCTTTGAGTTTTAAACCCCCTAATCAGCATTTATCACTTGTTGTTGTATGGATATTTAATGTCCATCCGTCTATCTCTCATTGATGTAATTAAGCCTTGTTTTTCTTACGTTGTCAGGCTTCCCTTTCACCGACCACCCTATTGGTATGATTGGAAATTTCTTTATCTCAGCTTTGTGTTTTATTTCGGCTTTCGTTCCCAATACCAATTTAATTCCCATTAAAATTGAGTTAAGTCAAATGGCATAAAAACGTTTGGTGATAGTTAGTTCTACTAAAAAAAAATATGGGAAAAACTAAAGAAAAATCAAGTAAAATGGCGAAGTTCGGCCGGGCCGAACTTTGGATACCCACCACCTCGGGTATACATGTATACCCACCTTTCGTCATAGTCCGGTGAAAAATGCATAGTTTATGCCCGATATGGTCCGATTTCGGCACGGACATTGAGTGGTCTAATAAGTACAAGTCATTGTTCAATTTTGTAGAACAAAATATAGGTCTTTTTGAGTGAAAATACAAATAAAGACCGACCTGAACCATATACGACACGGATGTCGAAAAGCCGAACTGAGGTCATAGTGTCAAATTTCAGCGAAATCAAACTATAAATGCGCCTTTTATGAGTCCAAAACTTGAAATCAAGAGATCGGTCTATATGGCAGCTATATCCAAATCTGAACCGATCCAGGCCAAATTGAAGAAGGATATCAAAGGGCCTAAAACAAGTCACTCTCTTAAATTTCGGCGAGATCGGATAATAAATGCGCTTTTTATGCGCCTAACACCTTAAATCGAGAGATAGGTCAATATGGCAGCTATATCCAAATCTTCACCGATCTGGGCCAAATTGCAGAAATATTTCGAAGATCCCAATACAACTCACTGTCCCAAATTTCGGCGAAATCGGACAATATATGCGCCTTTTATGGGCCCAAAACCTTTAAACGAGAGATAGGTCTATATGGCAGCTATATCCCAATCTGAACCGATTTGGACCAAATTGCAAAAAGATGTTGACTGGGCAAACACAACTCACTTTACCAAATTTCGGCGAAATTGAAAAATAAATGCGCCTTTTATGGGCCCAAAACCTTAAATCGAGAGATCGGCCTATATGGCAGCTATACCCAAATCTGAACCGATCTTGACCAAATTGAAGAGGGATGTCAAAGGGCCTAACACAACTCACTGTCCCAAAATTTGGCGACATGGGACAATAAATGCGCCTTTTATGGGCCCAAAACCTTAAATCGAGATATCGGTTTATATGGCAGCTATGCCCAAATCTGAACCGATCTTGACCAAATTGAAGAGGGATGTTGACTGGCCTAACACAACTCACTGTCCCAAATTTTGGCGACATCGGACAATAAATGCGCCTTTTTTGGGCCCAAAACCTTAAATCGAGAGATCGGCCTATATGGCAGCTATACCCATATCTGAACCGATCTTGACCAAATTGAAAAGGGATGTCGAAGGGCCTAACACAACTCACTGTCCCAAAATTTGGCGACATGGGACAATAAATGCGCCTTTTATGGGCCCAAAACCTTAAATCGAGAGATCGGTTTATATGGCAGCTATACCCAAATCTGAACCGATCTTAACCAAATTGAAAAGGGATGTCGAAGGGCTTAACACAACTCACTGTCCCAAAATTTGGCGATATCGGACAGTAAATGCGCCTTTAGTGGGCCCAAAACCTTAAATCGAGAGATCGGTCTATATGGCAGCTATATCCAAATCTGCACCAATCTGGGCTAAATTGAAGAAGGATATTGCAAGCCCTAACACAACTAGCTGTCCCAAATTTTGGCAAAATCGGACAATAAATACGCCTTTTATGGGCCTAAGACCCTAAATCGGCGGATCGGTCTATATGGCAGCTATATCCAAATCTGGACTGATTTGGGCCAAATTGAAGAAGGATGTCGACTGGTTTAACACAACTCACTGTCCCAAATTTCAGCAAAATCGGATAATAAATGTGGCTTTTATGGGCCTAAGACCCAAAATCGGCGGCGGTGGGGGCTATATCAAGATATAGTCCGATATAGCCCATCTTCGAACTTAACCTGCTTATGGACAAAAAGAAAACCTGTGCAAAGTTTCAGCTCAATATCGCTATTTTTAAAGACTGTAGCGTGTAACACATCGAAATATCCATTTTCGACCCTACAAGGTATATATATTTGGGATCGGTGAAAAATTCTTAGACGATTTAATGATGACCGTCTGTCCGTCAGTTGTTATCACCCTACAGTCTTCAAAAATTAGGATATTGAGTTGAAATTTTGCACAGACTCGCTGCCATATAGACCGATCTGGCGATTTAGGATCTTAAACCGATTTCGCTGAAACTTGGCAACGTGAGTTTTATTAGGCCCGCCGAAATCCGATCTAAAAATGATCGCCATAGGAACATATTTGGATATAACTGCCATATAAACCGATCTGTCGATTTTGGGTCTTAGGCGAATTTGTTACCCGACATCGCTGAAATTTGGAACAGTGAGTTATTTTGAGCTCCCTATATCCGATCCAAATATGGTTCAGATCGGACGATATTTAGATGTAGCTTCCATATACACCGATATGCCGATAAAAGTTAGACCCTTTATCTCAGCTCATGAAAGATTTACTTTTTATTCGATTCCGCTGAAATTTGAACAGTGGGGTTTTTAAAGCCTCCCAACATCCGATCCATATTTGGACTATATTTAGATATAGCTGCCAGAGGTCTCAATGTTAATATGCCTGCTCACGAGGAAGACGAAGGTGGGCCTATGGTGTGCCATTGGTCGAGCAGGAATATTTTCCTTCTGGAATAAATTCAGTGCTGCGCCTGATCAGATCTCGCCAACGATACATTTCAATAGAGCGTTGATCCCCAAAGGCAATAAGTATGTATCGAGCGCCGATACCAGCCTGCATAGTCACAAACTGGAGGAGGCCGAGACTATTCCACAAGAACATCGGAGTATACAGAAGACAGTCCATTGACTATACGACTCCAATTGTTTCTAAGTATGCAGCCCTGTTCTTCTGCCTTGTCGACAACAGCCATCACCAAATTGTCCCTAGCGACATTAGCAAAGGTTCTAGGACCCATCTTACTGTTTTTCGCCCTAGTTATTTTAGGCATGGGATGCCCTCCAGGTAACCGCAGTCTTTTGGCTGACTGCGGTGCAATTTCCGAATCTAGGCATGTAGTCTTTGGGGTAGTCTGTGCAGCGAATTCCCGAGCCCAATTTAGGGAGTCTCTTTCCCTATTAGTGAGAGTCTTAGGATCATTCACACCAAGCCTCTCAATAAAACTGAGAGCGATGCGTCTTCCAGCGATGCGGGAAGGCCGATGGCCTAGGCAAATTAGAGGCATGCGAAGATAGAATGGGTTCGGTCTTGTCGAAACAGGTGTTTTCGTCAAAAGTCCCAGCTGACCAGTCGTCTGTCGGTTAGTGAAGTCTGGAGCAGCCGCTCTACCAGTCGAGGTTTCAGTAGCAGACAACATGCTACGGCCTGGTACCACCACCACAGCTGTTGGGTCTTTGGAGTCCATTCTAAGCCTACTCCCGGGCTTTAGTTCTGCCGTGCATGACAAAAGTAGTTCTTTCAACGGGAGATAAAAGTTACCTTCAGTGGAACCTGTCTCCTTGGGTGGAGAGAATGTTCCATTTACAGAAAGCGCAAAATACCTGGGTGTTTTGCTGGACAGGAACTTGAACTTCAAATCCAACGTTTGGAAAGGGCACGAAAGGCAACTCTTGCCGTATTCACCTGCAAGAGAGCCATTGGCAAAAGTTGGGGGTTTAGACCGCGCGTCATGCATTGTCCTACCTATAATGATATATGGTGTTGTGGTCTGGTGGACGACGCTTCAAAAGAAGAAAATTGAACCTCAAATCCAACATTTGGGAAAGGGCAAGAAAGGCAACTTTTGTCTTATACACCTGCAGGAGAGCTATTGGCTAAAATTGGGGGCTTAGACCGCGCGTCATGCATTATGCATATACTACAGTTGTCAGACCTACAATGCTAAATGGTGTGGTGATCTGGTGGACGTGGCTTCAAATGGCAGGATGTTGAACTTCAAATCCAACGTTTTGGAAAGGGCACGAAAGGCCACTCTTGCACTATACACCTGCAAGAGAGCCATTGGCAAAAGTTGAGGGTTTGGACTGTCATGCTTTAGCTATATACTGCAGTTATCAGACCTTTAATGATATACGGTGTTGTGGTCTGGTGGACGACGCTTCAAAAAACAGGAAATTGAACTTCAAATCCAACATTTTGGAAAGAGCAAGTAAGGCATCTCTTACCCTTTACACCTGCTGCAGAGCCATTGTCTATAGTTGGGGGTTAAGACCGCGCGTCATGCATTGGGTATATAGTTGTCGGACCTATAATGCTATATGTTGTTGTGGTCTGGTGGACGACGCTTCAAAAAACAGGAAATTGAAAGACCAATTAAGGCTACGCTTGCCCTATACACCTGCAGGAGAGCCATTGGCTAAAGTTGGGGATTTAGACCGCGCGTCATGCATTGGGTATATAGTTTTCGGACCTATAATACTATATGTTGTTGTAGTCTGGTAGACGGCGCTTCGAAAACAGGACATTGAAGTTCAAATCCAACATTTTGGAAAGGGGCAAGAAAGGTGACTCTTGCCCTATACACCTGCAGGAGAGCCATTGGCAAAAGTTGAGTATTTAGACCGCGCGTCATGCATTGGGTATATACTGCAGTTGTCAGACCCAGAATGCTATATGGTGTTGTGGTCTGGTGGACGGCGCTTCAAAAGTCCGCCTACTGCTCAATACTTAACCGGATCCAAGGGATGGATTGTTTGTGCATCCCAGCCGCATTGAGGACGACACCATCTGATGTACTAAATTTAATGCTACATCTAATACCCCCGGACATTATGGCTAGACAAATTGCTGCGACGAAGCTAAGGCAGCTTTCTCATTGCTCATTTGGCGGCTGAGGACACTGGGTTATCCTTAATGCAATGTCCGATGATCCAGGCAGTGTGGATTATACCTTCACTGAGCCGCTTTTTGATAAAAACGCACTGTACTACTATTCCTGATAGAACGGATTGGAACTACGATAACCCGGTATTAGAAGTAACATATATCTATTTCTATACGCAAGGTTCCAAACTAGACGAGAAGGTGGACTTTGGGGTTTACTCTTAAGATCTAGAACTGGTCATATCGAATCGAATTCCCGACCACTTCATGTGGAGATTCTTGCAAATAAGGAAATGGTGGAATGGCTAAAATCCCTACAGGAAATGGGATAGGTCCCAAACCTGTTACGGGATAGGTCCTCTGGTGATAATGCCATAACGACAATTGACATAAATATTGGGTTGCCCAAAAAGTAATTGCGGATTTTTCATATAGTCGGCGTTGACAATTTTTTTCACAGCTTGTGACTCTGTAATTGCATTCTTTCTTCTGTCAGTTATTAGCTGTTACTTTTAGCTTGCTTTAGAAAACAAGTGTAAAAAAAGTATATTTGATTAAAGTTCATTCTAAGTTTTATTAAAAATGCATTTACTTTCTTTCAAAAAATCCGCAATTACTTCTTGGGCAACCCAATATCTTTTCAGACCCGAAGAACGTATTTCTGAACACAAAAACCGCCCTCAACTGTCGCAGATCTCTCAACGAGATAGCTGAAGAGTTCAAAAATTCACCTGTTCTGGGTGCGGGGCCACAGAGATATCCCAGGGAATTGTAAAGCGAATGAGCTTGCGAGACTGGGATTAACTTTGCACCTCAAAGTACTATTAAACGTCACACTTAGGTTTTTGGCCGTAGAAACAATCTCAATACGTCCCTGTTAGGGGGAAATTAAAAATGAATAAACATAGAAAAACAAAACATAAAATTGATCAAAAAGACAGACTTATATATTTATTGCCGACGGACGAATGTCAAAACAAATGACATATAAGAGTACAAGATCAGATGGTAACGCGCATTGTTGCCACCCGATGTGATCTGGTGTAGTTCAGGTAAATGTTGTAGATGGCGTTGGTGCAGAGCAGTTGATGTCGCTTCAACTCGCTGCCCATTAAAGATGATGTCAGGATCGAAAGGGAGCCGTAGTCAGCGTCTGAGTATTAGCAAACATTTAGACTTTGTAGGATTTCGAAACAAGCCGTTGGCCGTAGCCCATGTATGGACTCGGGCCAAATCATAATTTATCTTATTTATGATCTTTTTGTTGCCACCCGATGTGATCTAGTGTAGTTCAGGTAAATGTTGTAGATGGCGTTGGTGCAGAGCAGTTGATGCCGCTTCAACACGCTGCCCATTAAGGACGATGTCAGGATCGAAAGGGAGCCGTAGTCAGCGTCTGAATATTAACAAACATTTAGACTTTGCAGGGATTCGAAACAAGCCGTTGGCCGTAGCTCATGTATGGACCCGGACCAAATCATAATTTATCTTATTTATGATCGGATGGTAACTCGCGTTGTTGCCACCCGATGTGATCTGGTGTAATTCAGGTAAATGTTGTAGATGGCGTTGGAGAAGAGCAGTTGATGTCGCTTCAACTCCATTGTGCAGCTATGACAAGTTCACCTTGTATAACTAGTGGCAAATCCAGTATAGCCTCAAATACAACAGTTGACACGCTAAGTTTGTGTTAACTGCTATATCAATAGTCATTTAATCTCATCATCTCCCTAAGCCTTATGTATGTTTCGTTTGCTATTGCAACCTATTTTAGAAAATACTTAAAAATCATCGATATATTCAAACTGTTTTAATTTTATTTTTAAGATTGAAATCAATACAGCAAGATATACAAACCCTTCCAGCCAACTCACTAATTGTTGAACAAACCACCTAAAGTCATGGTTAAAGGCTTTAAAATCATTTAAACGATCTTTGCTCAGTACTTGAATAGGCTATGGAGATTTGAAACGAATATATCGTATGTTTTATTTAATTTCCGCTTCAGTCTATGGCAGAGCCGCCAGCACAATACTGAAACCAAAATTTCAAATTGAATGACACAAAATTAATTAAAACATAGTAAATTGTATAAAATTCGGAGCTTCCATGATTTATGACAAAACCATTAAAAGACACCTTCGAGCCCTGGACTAAAACCCCAAAAAAAAAGAAGTGGAAAGTTGGAGAGAAAAACAAATCGTCAAAAACAAGTGTTTATGACAGCCATATCCAAATCTCAGTTTACACATCTATCGCTTATGCAGCGATAGATGGCCGGCTGGCTGGCTGGCTAACTGGACGGCTGAGAGATGAGCGATAGCAACAAGTGGACCCTAAAGCAAAACGGGCCAAATTAGACATTTTGCTGTACTCCTGTATAATTTATAACATCAGTCAACGCGGTCATAAATCATTTTGGCCTCTCAAGTGAAAAACAAACACCAAATGCAGCCTCCAGTCATCACGAACGCGAACCCATGCTTGAATGGATGGACGCAGAGATGGATGTTGAAGGGACAGACAGACAGACAGAGAGACAGACATTCGAAATGGAGATGAAGAAACTAGAAACTGTTGTCACCTGTAATAGTAGGTTACCAAAGCCTAGCACATACATATAATTAGTGTTGTCTATTGCTTAAAGAATTAAAACCCCAAAAAAAAAAACAGAAAAGAAAAGCGTTTTTGGTAAGCCAGCACATTGAAGACAGATGCGAATGGCAGCACAGTGGTTAAGTTTGTTTTTACCAAATAAAATAGAAGCTGCAAAGTAGGAAGGACATTTATTTGAAAATAGTCCAATATTTAAAACCTTTCTCTTGGTGTTAGGTTAGGTTTAAGTGGCAGTCTGCCATCATACTCACTTAGACGTTTTCAACCATTGTGATACCACAGGAACAGAAGAAGAAGGAAGATGCCTTCTAATTCCTACCGTTGAACCATCCAGATTCCAAGCCCAATAACTTGCGAATGTTCACATCCGCTAAATTAGACAGGTTCCCAAAGAAATGAGAACCTAAAGTGGAGCTCCTTCTGACCGCTAGTGTGGGACACACACACAGAAGGTGTTCTATAGTCTCTTCTTTGTCCATGTCCTCACAGCTTCTGCAAAAGTCGTTGCTGGCAACCTTCAGTCTGTCAGCATGTTTTCCAATTAGACAGTGACCTGTCATGACGGACACAATGACTGAGACGTCTGTTCTAGCCAATGACAGCAAAGCAGTAGACCTCTTCAAGTCTAGATGAGGCCACATAGTTTTGGAGTGCTCACAGCCCCCTCATTGTGACCATCTACCATTTGTTGCTCTTCGGGCCTGGTCCTGATAACTTAGCTTACATGTCCCTAGAGGCATACTCGCCTATGCCGACGACATCGACATAGGACCGTCACCGGAAGTAGTAACTGCAGCCTTTGAAAGAATCTAAAGGGAGTCAGTGAAAATGGGTCTGGCAGTAAATGGAGATAAGACGAAATGGATGGTTTCAACTCCCAAAAAGCCTTGCACAACCGAGCTGATAAAGAAAATGGAGAAAATTGGGAACCGCAACTTTGAGACAGTCAGTAACTTTATCTACCTCGGCACCGGCGTAACCGAAACGAATGACACCAGTTTTGAGATAAAGCGAAGAATTATACTGACAAACAGATGCTACTTTGGACTTAGTAAGCAGTTTAGAAACAAGGCCACCTCTCGACAGTCGAAGATTACCCTATACAAGACACTGAATACTACCCGTGTTGTTATATGGTTCTGAAGCATGGATACTTGTGAAAGCAGATGAGGCAGTGCTTGGAGTGTTTGAGAGAAAGATTCTTCGTAAAATATATGGACCTGTTGGCGTTAATGGAGAATATAGGCGACGTATGAACCACTAGCTGTATGACGACGATAGCATAGTTACACGCATCAAAATACAACGGCTGCGTTGGCTGGCTCATGTTGTCAGGATGGATGAAGAAGCTTCAGCAAAGAAGTCTTTTGAAGGCAAACACGGTGGTACACGCACACCGGGAAGACCAAAAGCCCGATTGAAAGATCATGTTGTGGGAGACACCTCGAAACTTGGTGTCAGAGATTTTAGAATTAGTGCAGAAGATCGAGGTGCTTGGAACGATATTCTACGTTCGGCTAGTGGAACAAATATTCTGTCATAGCCAATTAAACTAAAAGTTAAAGTAAAATAAGAAGCATACCCACAGATTCCAGTGTCCCTGGAGTGTTTAAGATAGTAGCTATTCTCGCAAGCTCGTCCGCTTTAGAACTCCCTGGGATATCTCTGTGGCCTGGCAACCAGAACAGGTGAATTTTTAACTGCCCAGCCATCACGTTGAGCGATCTGCGACAGTCGAAGGCGGATTTTGTGTTCAGCAATACATTATCCAGGGATTTAATGGCTGCCTGGCTGTCTGAGAAGATATTTATGCCAATCGTCGTAAAGACATATATCTTAGTCGTTCCATCACTTCCATAATTGCAAGGATCTCCGCTTGATACACCTTTTCGATATCTCCAGTTCTAATTCTTTAGAGTACACCCCAAAGCTCACCTTGTCGTTTAGTTTGGAACCATCCGAATAGAAGTCTAAGTAACTTCTGTTCCCAGGAATATCGTAGTTCCAATCGGTTCAATCAGGAATAGTGGTACAGTACTTTTTTTTTATCAAAAAGCGGCTCAGGTAGAGTGTAATCCACACTGCCTGGAATATTGGATATTGTATCAAGGATACAATCAGTGTCTGTAGCCGCCACATGACCAATGAGAAAGCTCCCTTAACCTCACGGCAACGGTCGCTGCAATTTGGGTAGCCACAATGTCCAGAGGCATAAGATGTAGAAATAAGTTCAGTGCATCAGATGGTGTCGTCCTCAGTGCGGCTGTGATGCGCAAACCATCCATCCTTCGAATCCGGTTAAGTATTGAGCAGTAGGCGGATTTTTGAAGCGCCGTCCACCAGACCACAACACCATATAGCATAATAGGTCTAAACAACTGCAGTATATACCCAATGCATGACACGCAGTCTAAATTCCCAACTTTTGCCAATGGCTCTCTTGTAGGTGTATAGGGCAAGAGTGGCCTTTCTTGGCCTTTCCAAAATGTTGGATTTGAAGTTCAATTCAAACACCCTGTCTAGCAAAACTCCCAGGTATTTTGGGCTTTCTGTAAATGGAACATTCGCTTCACCCAAGAAGACAGGTTCCACTGTAGGCAATCTGTATCTGCTGCTGAAAAGAACTACGCCTTCAATAAGGAAATTCAACCATTGTATATTCCTTGACAGCGAGAGAACCCTCTATGAAGCCGACTAGGTCATGAAGGGCTGTTGCAGTGGATTTGCCTTTATGATATGCATGCTGATGCTGCCGCGACAGGCGATCTCCAGGAATTTTTGCCCTAAGATATGTTTCTTTCAACCTCTCAAGGTTCTTCAGCATAAAGGATTACAGACTAAAAGGACGAAAATTTTTCGCCTTCTGTTGGTGTCACATTCATCAAATATTCTTGAGCTAACCAACTCCCAAATTGGAAGGCGTAGCTAAAATCATAACCAGAACGAGTATACCCACCTGATTTGGTGAAGATCGAATTTAAAACCCCGTTTGCACTGCTCTTTAAATCCGGATTTAATGGCTCGATCATCTGTTTTTCCTTTTTGAAATCAGCCCACGAAATCCTTATATCCGGATTTTATGAGCAGTGTAACCGGGTTTTTAAGGTATTTAGGAAAGAGAATAGGAAACTTTTCATGAAGTGGGGAAACATCGTGGAATGCTGTAAATAACACTCTGAAACCTTCAATAATTTAAGAAAGAAACCGAGTTCATAGGAGCAGTATTTTTGGCCGAACTTCTATGGGGGGGGGGAGAGAGAAATGGTTAGTCATTAAGGCTTTGCAAAGTACATTGGGACTTTCATCGAGAACTACGAGCAGCCAATTGTGTTAGTTATGAAGACACATTCTGGAGGCAGAAAGAAGACACTCTGCAATGCTGTAAACATCGCAACTGCATCTGCAGATGATATCTTCAATGACTTTTGGTTAACAAAAAAAGGGCTGGAACCGAATCCAAGTAAAACAGTTAAATGGAACTGTTATTGCTAACACTGGTTGCTGACATGGGAGTATGAATAGAAACGACAGACAACTTGTTGTCGCTAAAGTTGAGAAGGTTAGGTTAACTTAATTTGAAAAGAGGGTGTGGATATTAATCCTCTCCATGCTACTATGAGCATACACCTAAGCCAGTATACTTACCAAACTTCTGTCAGACCAACAAAAATTAAAGCTTCTAAAAACCAAGAAACCGGTTTATATGGGAGCCATATCAGAACGGCGCACACAAAATTTCAGCCAAATCGGACAAAAATTGCGGCTTGCAGGGGTTCAAGGAGTCAAATCGGGAGATCGTTTTATATGGGAGCTATATCAGGTTATAGGCCGATTTGAACCGTACTTGGCACAGTTGCTGGAAGTCAAAACGGAATCCCACATGCAAAATTTCAGCCAAATCGGACGAAAATTGAGGCTTGTTAAGACTCAAGAAGTCAAATCAAGAGATCGGTTTATATGGGAGCTATATCCAGTTATAAACCGATTTGGACCGTACTAAGCGCAATTGTTGGAAGCCATAACCGAACACCGCATGCAAAACTTCAGCAAAATCAGACAAAAATTGCGGCATGTAAAGGCTCAAGAAGTAAAATCGGGAGGTCGGTTTATATGGGAACTATATCAGGTTATAGACCGATTTGGACCGTACTCGGTACAGTTGTTGGAAGCCATAACTGAACACCGCATGCAAAATGTCAGCCTAATCTAACAAAAACTGTGGCTTCCAGGGACTCAAGAAGACAAATCGGGAGATCAGTTTATATGGAAGCTATATCCGGTTATGGACCGATTTGGACCGTACTTGGCACAGTTGTTGGAAGCCATAAGAGAACACTGCATGCAAAATTTCTGCCTAAATTGCAAAAATTGCTGCTTCTAGGGGCTCAAGAAGTCAAATCGGGAGATCGGTTTATGTGGGAGCTATATTAGGTTTTTGACCGATTTAAGCCATACTTGGCACATTTGTTGAAAATCAAAAGAGAACACTATGTGGAAAATTTTAGCTAATTGGGACAAAAATTGCGGCTTCCAGGGGCTCAAGAAGTCAAATCGGGAGATCGGTTTATATGATAGCTATATCACGTAATAGACCCATTAGAACCGTTCTTAGCACAGTTGGTGGAAGCCGTAACCGAGCACCACATGCAAAATTTCAGCCTAATCTGACAAAAATTGCGGCTTCTGGAGGCTCAAGAAGTCAAATCGGGAGGTCGGTTTATATGGGAGCTATATCTAAATCTGAACCGATATGGCCCATTTGCATTCCCCAATGACCTACTTGAATATTAAGTATTTGTGCAAAGTTTCAAGCGGCTAGCTCTATGCCCTCGACCGCTATCGTGATTTCGACAGACGGACGAACGGCCATGGCTAGATCGACTAAGAACGTCGAGGCGATCAAGAATATATATACTTTATGGGGTTTTAGACGAACTTTTCAGGTGTTTCAAACGAAATGACTAGAGTATAACCCCATCCTATGGTGGTGGGTATAAATACATAAAAGCGCAGCGTGGACCGTTTCCAGCGAAAGTTTGTTTGCACGCTTATGGTAACCCTAAAACACGAAATTAAGATAGACTTACCTGGGGAAACGTCCTCAAAACCCCAAACACCATCAGACCAATATGGGTGTCAAATAAAATAATTTAAAAATTAGACCCCAGTGTCTGAGTGCTGCCCCGCGATCAAAAATCTCCAAATGGATATGAAGACTGAATGCCAACGTTTCTAGAAATAGAAGATCTAGGGGCCGACCCACTCCCAAAAAAAAAATCTCTAGCAGGGTATGAGAGGAAAGATTTATGAATGTCCGAATCTTATAAAAAAATTTGGCTTCAGGGAACTGGATTAGGGATCAACTCTTTGTGGTGCAGCTCGACCCTCATGGGCAAGTACACCAGACCGGCCCGTTACGTGATGACTATGAGCACCCCATGGTTTGGAACTCTGGAGCTCCGATTTATGTGGTTATCATCGTCATGACGAGAAGCTCAGTTGAGAGCTACCATAGTAGATACTGATACTCTAATACTAGAGTAGATGCAATTGCAGCCGCGTACAATAAACAATATCGAGTAGGGAGTCTCAGGGCCTCTCCCTGGACGGTACCGGCTCTTGCTTAAATACTGAGTGTCTACGATGCTCGATATGGTAAAGCGAGTTATTGGCGCCAATAAATAAGCAATGGCCCTAATGTTCCCGCGGCGATCGGCCCGATGGAGCGGCACAAGCTTGCTCACCTACCGGAGCTAGAAGAGGATCGTTACCTCTTCATACAAAAATGTGGCTACAAGAACAACAATAAACGATTAATTTTGAATCAATTGGTATATTCTATCTTCAATACGAAGAACCAATCAAACAGGCAATCGGAGAGACTGAAAAGCATAGAAAGGCCGCTTGATCTAGAGGTTCTCTGCGGTAGCGCTTAACCTTACGCTCTAGATCATGTAGGAGTACCTTAAGGCTTCTGGGTGGTGGATATCTATCCACAAGATGATGATTTGGATGGTCTCTGCGATTACAGCCCAAAAGGTATTGCTTAGACAGCATGTAGTTATGTCTTCGCACTGGTAGGATCTCTGTCTCCTGATGGAGGTGGTCCACATGAGAACTGAGGAGACAGCCCGTCGCAGTTAGGAGGGCGGCATTCTGACAGATCTGAACATTATTCCACTGCGTGTCACAAAGTTGACGAGACCACACTGGCGCTGCATAACTTACCACAGACCGGCCAATTGCTTTGTACGTGGTCAACAAGGTTTCCTTGTCTGCAACCCAACTGCATATTAGTAGTGAACAAAGTGGCTGAAGATTTGGTGGCAAATATCTTCAGATTTCTAGCAGCGAAATATGAGGCACGTTCGTTGAGGTAGACGTTCAACCTGCCGCAGATGTCAATAATGGGTGGAGGGCTTGTTGCCATGATCGTACAATCGTCCGCATATGATACGGTCTGTATGCCGTCTGGAGGGGGTGAAAAGGAGGATAGGTAGAGTTTAAACACTGTCGGAGATATCACCCCGCTTTGGGGAACTCCCTGTTTCACTCTATGGTGTTTCGACTTCTTATCCCTACATTCCACAAATTACTGGCGACCACACAAGTAATTCGCGACCCAACGTTGCAGGCCTGGAGGGACGTGTTGGCGATGTGCCTTCGAAAGGTCCAGTGCCACAAGGACCATCCTATCACAAGGCCTGGGCCATGGTCACGGAAAATGTGTGCGGTGATGGCATGCAAAGCAGTTGTTGTTCTATGCAGTCTTCGGAATCCATGTTGCTCGAGAGGAGTAATGCCTCAAGCGTCCTTAGTACTGGTAAAAGAAGAGAGCTCGGTATGTACGACTTCCCAAATCTCGGGTCATTTCCAGGCATCAGTAGCCTGGCCTGAGCTGATTGAAGCCAAGGCAAATGTGTGCAGCGATTGCATGCAAAGCAGTTGTTGTTCTATGCAGTCTTCAGAGTCCATGTTGCTCAAGAGGAGTAATGCCTCAAGCGTCCTTAGTACTGGTAAAAGAAGAGGGCTCGGTATGTACGACTTCCCAAATCTCGGGTCATTTCCAGGCATCAGTAGCGGGATCACTCTGCCCATTTCCCAGACATCGGGAACTATTAGAGTGTTCGAAGATAGGTTGAGGACAGTAGTAAGGTACTCAACTCATTGTCCATTGTAATACCCTATTAGCGACAGACGAAAACCTCTAGTGGAAATCAATCCTACTTCCCTGACACTAGTAAACCGAGCACCTATGGCAGCAACTCAGCTACCAAGTTGCTGATTTCCCAGACCACTGTGCACTGAAGTAACACTAACTCATGAAATGATATCTCATAAACTCATTTAAAATGACAACTGATATGATCTCTTAGAGACTGCACTCACATAAGGATCATTCCTGCATATGGAATGTTGGCCGGCCCTGCATGAGAAGGCCGCCATACCATAGCGTGTGTAGGTGAATGTTTCGTTTTGTTACCAACAACTACAACAACAATAACAGCAGCAACAAAAAACTGAAGATTTTGTGATGTGATAACAATGTGATTTAGGCGCCTACAAAACTAAATGCCAAAAAACGAGTTGAACACGCAGATAAAGATCTTTATAATGGTCATGTGCACGTTATGCTGCTCAGGATGGATGTGATTGAGGGTGTGTTCCCATAGCCATAGTTATGACACCATGTGCCAATGAAAGAAAAATGCAAATGGCAAAAGTGATCTTTAGTACAAACCAGTAAAAGCGTGCTAAATTCAGCAGGGCCGAATCTTGGGAACCCACCACCATTAATTCTGATACAATATGGCAGCTATATCTGATAAAACACCGATGTGAACCGCACTTGGCACACTTGTTGAGAGTTCAGCCAAATCGGATAAAAATTGCTGCTTCCAGGGGCTCAAGAAGTCAAATCGGGAGATCGGTTTATAGGGGAGCTATATCAAGTTCTTGACCGATTTGCACCGTACTTGGCACAGTTGTTGGAAGGCATAACAGAACACTCAATGCACAGGGGATTAAAGAGTCAAATCGGAAAATTAGTTTGTATGGGAGCTATCTCAGCTTATGGACCGATTTGGACGGTTCGCACAGTTGTTGGAAGTCAGAACGGAACACTATGTGCAAAATTTCATCCAAATCGGACAAAAATTGCGGCTTCCAGGGGCTCAAGAAGTCAAATCAGGAAATCGGTTTATATGGGAGCTATTTCGGTTTATAGACCGATTTACACGGTACTTGCGACAGTTGTTGGAAATCATAGCTTAACACGTCATGCAAAATTTCAGCCAAATCGGATGAAAATTGAGGCTCCCTAACCCCGTACTAAGCGAAGTTGATGGGAGTCATAAAAGAACACCATGTGCAAAATTTCAGCCAACTCGGACAAAAACTGCGGCTTTCAGGGGCTCAAGAAGTAAAATTTGGAGATCGGTTTTTACGGGAGCTATATCTAAATCTGATTCGTTATGGCCCATTTGCAATCCCCAATGACTTACATCAATACCAAATATTTGTGCGAAATTTCAAGCAGCTAGCTTAACGCGTTCGACCGCTATCGTAATTTCGACAGACGGATGGACGAACATGGCTAGATCGAATCAGAATGTCGAGACGATCCAGAACATATATACTTTATGGGGTCCCAGATCAACGTTTCGAGGTGTTATAAACGGAATGACTAGATTAATATACCCCCATCCTATGGTGGTGGGTATGGTTAGGTTAGCTTAGGTTTAGGTGGCAGTCTGGTATCAGACTCACTTAGACGGTTTTGTCCATTGTGATACCACAGGAACAGAAGAAGGAATATGCCTTCTAGTTCCTACCGTTGAACCATCCAGATCACTTTAAAAAAGCCCAATAACTTGCGAATGTTCGCATCCGCTAAATCAGACAGATTCTCAAAGAAATGAGAACCTACAGTGGAATTAGAACCTACTGCTAGTTCTATACTCTCTTCTTCTTTGATGTCCTCACGGCTACTGTAAAAGTCGTTGCTGACAACCTTCAGTATGTCAGCATGTTTTCCGATTAGACATCGACCTGTCATGACGGACACAATGACTGAGACGTTTGTTCTAGTCCAATGACAGCAAAGCGGTAGACCTCTACAAGTCTATATGAGGTCACATAGTTTTGGAATGTTCACAGCTGCCTCTTTGTGGCCATCTCTCATTCGTTTTCCTTCGGACCTGTTCCTGAAAACTTAGCTTACATGTCGCTAGAGGCATACCCACAGATTCCAGTATCCCTGGAATGTGTAGGGTAGTTTCTAGTCTCGCAAGCTCATCTGCTTTACAATTCCCTGGTATATCTCTGTGGCCCGGCACCCAGTCGGGGTGAATTATGAACTGTTCAGCCATCTCGTTGAGAGATCTTCGGCAGTCGAGGGCGGTTTTTGTGTTCAGATATACGTTCTCCAGGGATTTAATGGCTGCCTGAGAAGATATTTATGTCGTAATGACATTATATCTTAGCCATTCTACCAATTCCTTTATTGCAAGGATCTCCGCTTGATACACACTGCAGTGGTCGGGTAACCTTTTCGATATGACCAGTTCTAGATCTTTAGAGTATACCCCAAAGCCCACCTGGTCGTTTAGTTTGGAACCATCCTTATAGAAGTCAACGTAACTTCTGTTACCAGGGATATCGTAATTCCATTTGGTTCCATCTGGAATAGTGGTTCAATAGTTTTCATCAAGAAGCGGCCCAGGTAGGATGTAATCCACACTGCCTGGAACATCAAATATTGTATCAAGGATAACACAGTGTCCATAGCCGCCACATGACCAATGAGAAAGCTCCCTTAACCTCACGGCAGTGGTCGCAACAATTTGGGTAGCCAGAAAGTCCAGAGGCATAAGATGTAGGATTAAATTAAGTGCATCACATGGTGTCGTCCTCAGTGCAGCTGTGATGCACAAACAAGCCATCCTTTGGATCCGGTTAGGTATTGAGCAGTAGGTGGATTTTTGAAGCGCCGTCCACCAAACCACAACACCATATAGTATAATAGGTCTAAACAACTGCAGTATATACCAAATGCATGACACGCGGTCTAAATTCCCAACTTTTGCCAATGGCTCTCTTGCAGGTGTATAGGGCAAGAGTGGCCTCTTTTGCCCTTACCAAAATGTTGGATTTCAAGTTCAGTTTTCTATCCAGGTGGGTATACAAATTTCCTGGCAGAAGTTCGTTTTCAAAAAAAAAAATATTAAAAAACAACCACATTTCAGAAAACGCCAAATCTCTTAAACCAAAAACATAAACAGTTCCACCGCCATAATTCCCATTTGGATATATAGCCGATTATGACAAAATGCGCCTCATATGTTAGGTATTTGGTGTGAACTCCAATGTCAGGCAGCCCAGCTACTTTGTCCTTCTGCTCTGTTGGGGAAAACCTTCCATTTCTTTACGACCAAGCCTTGTTTGTACCTGCCTAAAATTTAGATAAAAAACTTCCCCGTCTTTCCGAGCTTCGCTTCAACAAGATTTGTGCCCTTCCAGGGAGTGGAGATACATGCAATATGTTCTTCAAGGGTATCAATGCATGCTGCTGCTGCGTACCTTCAAGTTGTCTCCACAATACTCACAGCTTGCGCTATGTTGCAATGCATAAACGAAAGGTATTTTGGAATAGATTAGCTGTTGTAAAATAAAAGCTTAAATTATTCACCAAGCAATTGTCTGGTTTCCTAACAAAAAATTTGAACAATTCTAATTCTCCCAGTGCGACTTGCTGCTTATGGTTGAGGTTGAGTTCCTAAGAACTGTCTACACTGTTAACATCGCCCATTAGGGCTCCAAGATGCAGACAGTGGGAACGCCTCCAACAGGCATGTCAAATGGAATTCCCAAAAACCATTGCTACTTTAAAATATGAAAACGATTAAAACTCCAAGTCTAAAAGCAAGACAAAACACACATCCCAAAAAAATATTCTGCATCACAATCATGCTGCAGAGAACATGGTAAGAAATAAAAAAAACCCACACCAAGAAAGGTAAAAAAGGGTAATAACAAACGTCATCGTCATCAGCATGCGTGTTTCAGTGGCGCCAACAAACCACCCGCTGTTTTTCACAACCTTTAACGAGCCAACAAACGCTTGCCATGATAGCCCTGAAAGGCAGCCACCAACTAGCCAACTAAACCGACCAACCAACCAACCAACCTACCCAGTCCAACCTCAAATCTTTACCATCTACCGAAAATTTATAACGAAAATTATCACAGCGCATGGAGACACATTAGGAGTGATGCAGAGAAGCAGCTACAAAGTAATTTGCTGCCATTCGATTCGATTTGGTTTTTGTTTTTTTTTTTTGGTTTTATGAAACATCGATCTTCCCTCATATCTCACCATCATCGTGTGCAGACATAAAAATTAAAAATCCAAAATGTGAGTTGGGGCACAACATCCCACGAAGCATATCAGGCAAGGAAGGTGTCTTAAATTTCACAAAAGGACATCAATCAATTCATGATTTGTGCGGGTTATGCCCAACGTTGTATGAATCCAAGAATGAATGCTGCAGAGATGATCTTCATCATATAATAATATCAAAATAATAAACGAAAACATCGGCAACATCAACAATTGACGGATGGATCAGTGACAAGTGTTCTCCAAGTGATCAACTCATTGAGGTAAAGAAAAAATTCACATTAAAATTTCTATACCAAGGCTAGGAGTTGTTGGGATCAATATGCTGGTGTTGTTTTCGATAGCATGGCTTGCACAGTGTCTTCATATAACAGTGTGGTGAAAATTTAAGTAACGATGGGTTATGATGTATAAACCCTGTCATTCTGCTCCAGAAAGCCTGTATCACCTTAAAAAGTCAAACTAGCCAAGCCCTAGACTGCCATGGTGAACCCCAAAGCTAGTTGGTCTAACGAAGGACTGTAGAAAACTCTTCAACAGAGCAAAAGCCACAAGAGCACCACATGATTGGGACATCTGTAAGGCTGAGCTAAGCAAATATATGAGGGCTGAAAAGCGCTCAAAACAAATCCTGGGTAAAATTCTGCAGTTCCGTAGAGGATACATATGAGGCCTCTAGACTAAGGAAGATTGTGCCCTCGAGACCTATTACGGTGGGGTATATTCAGAAGTCAGAGAATGTATGGACAATGTCTAGTGAGGAAACACTAGAACTACTCGTTGATACACATTTCCCCAACGGACAACGTGGCGTCCGAAAAGGTTGTCACTGGTATGTATTCGTCGGAAGTTATTGGGGAAATTGTGTCTGAGGCGATAAGAAGTTTCGACTCCTTTAAGTCGTCAGGTCCTGATGATGTATCACCGGTTGAATTGCAAGCTGTGTCTGAAAGACTGGCTCCCTATCTTAGGGAGATATAATCTGCTTGTATCAGAATGTCACATATACCTGTGGGATGGAGGGACACAAAGGGTACTTTCATTTCGAAAGCAGGAAATCCCTACCGCACAAAGGCCAAAGATTTTTGACCTATTAGTCTGTCATCCTTTATGCTGAAGACTCTTGAGAGGTTGATAGGAACATATCTCAGGGCCTGGAGATCGCCTGTCGCTGCATATAGCATGCATATAGTAAAGGCAAATCCACTGAAACGGTTCAGATCTGGATATAGCTCCCATATATATGTTCGTCCGATTTTCAATAATAATGCAATAAAATGGTCGTTTGTTAACCGATTCTCTCGAAATTTGGCAGGAAGGATTTTTTTACGACTCTCGACATTACTGGTGAATTTCATAGAAATCGGTTCAGATTTAGATATAGCTCTCATATATATACATCGCCGAATTTCACTCCTAGAGCCACTGCAAGCATATTTATTGGCCAATTTTGCCAAAATATTGCACAACGCTTTCCTCGACAACTACTACATTATCTGAGAAGTTTGCTCGAAATCGGTTCAGAAGTAGATATAGCTCCCATATATATTCGTCAGATTTTGGGTAATTTGCCATAATGTTGTCATTTGTCAACCGTAGTTTTTACAGTTTGAAAATATTTGCTCGCCGAGGTCCATCAAAATTGGTTCAGAATTGGATATAGGTCCCACATTGTATTTATAGGGTAGGTGTAGGGTATTATACAGTCGGCACCGCTCGACTTTTGCCCTTCCTTACTGGTTTGAATATAACTTAGCCAAGACATAAACCTAACATTTTAACAGAGCTATGTTAAGTGATTAACAGAGCACTGTTAACCAATTTTCTTCTATAATAATTTGAATATGGGGACTTCTGATTCGAAAAGCTCTTGGTAGGGGCTAATTCGTGTATTAGTTTGTATCACCTAGTCACCTGACTAGTCCAGCACAGTGGGCCATTATGTTAAATTCAAATCTAACTGTTGGGGCGAAATTTCTTCGATCTGAAATATATTTTGAATATGGGGACTTTTGATTCTAAAAGCTCTTGGTAGGGGCTAATTCGGATATAAGTTTGTATCACCTATCTATGACCAGTCCAGCACAGTGGGTCATTATGTTAAATTCAAATCTAACTTTTGGAACGAAATTTCTTCGATCTGAAATATATTTTGAATATGGGGACTTTTGATTCTAAAAGATCTTGGTAGAGGCTAATTCGGGTATTAGTTTGTATCACCTATCTATGATGAGTTCACTGCAATACCGTTTTAAAAATGGGTCATATAGGTCTTCAAAATGTATTTTTGGCATAGAGGTTATTAAGCATTTTATTGTTGTAGATAATTTCGTTGGCAAGTGATTTTAAAAAATATTGGGTGAGAAAATGCTAAAATTATTTTTTTTTGTTTAAAATATAAAAGAAAATTAGTTAGCAGTGCTCTCTTAATGACTTAACATAGCTCTGTTAAAATGTTAGGTTTGTGTCTTGGCTAAGTAACAATATATTAAAATTTATCATCACGGACATCGACTTCGGAATTCCCCGCCTAATGCAGGCACTATTTCACCAGTCAAAGTTTCCATAGCAGACAACATGTAATGGCCTGATTCCATCACTGCAGATGTTGGATCTTTGAAGTTCAGTTGTAGCTATCACGCGCTGCCGGAACATTTGCATGTAAATAAGAATCTACTGCGAAGTTCATAGGTATTCTTGCGGAGTGAAAGTAAGGTAAGGTAAGAGTGGCAGTCCTTTACAGACTCACTTAGACAATTTTTTTGAAGTCCATTGTCATACCACAGTAGCGACAGACCAAGGCTTCTGGCGGGAATCGAACCCACGACCCCTGCACTGGTAATCCAAGCACGCTACCAACTTGGCTGCTGGGGCGCCAAGAATAAAGTTAGTCTATGTTGAATTAGGCAAAGTTTTATGCCTGAACTCACTGTGCTCAATCTTTCGACTATCAAAATTCAAAAATTTATTGTAAACTCAGGACCCTGAAGTTGTTAAGATTTAATGATGGCGATAATTCTTTTTCAACAAAACGTTCATAAATTTTTCATTTTCCATCACATCACATCCAGACTCGATGGAAAACCGATGATGATGGATCTTTATGACATGCCAGTGACACTTTTATGTACGACTTCTGCCTCCTGCCTGCACATGTCAAGTGGATATTTGGCTGTTATGACACCCCTTTTGTTCATTTGCTTTGTTTGAAAAAAAAAAAAAACAAAGCAGAATAAAGAAAATAAATTTTTTAATTGTTTGTTAATAAAATGTCATTTAGTATTTAAATATTTTGTTTTGTATTTTTAGGGTTTTTATAAGGGGATATTTCGTTTAAACAACACTTTATGGCTGATGGATTATGAACGGCTGGGCCCCAATTAATATGTGCATCTAGCCTCGCAGTTGAGTGTTTTAGTTTTTATATCACCTTAATTAAATGTCCAAATACGAGTATTTATGATGTCTTTCGATTTATAGATCAAGTTTCAAAAAAAAAAAAAAAAAATGTCATAAAATGTTTCAGCTTAGCTGTGTCTGAATTAGACATTGGCTGACTGAGTTTCGAAAGGAAAATAACAAAAATGTTGGAATTTAAATTTTTGATTTTCTTCATCTGATTTAATGATTTGTCATTTACACTCGATTGCTTTTTATGTGACACCTTTGAGATCTTATCGCAATTGTGACAAAAGTTTGCACCACAAAATCAAGATAACATTTTGCGCTGAGATTTTGAGATAGGAAATTATTGAAAGACTTGAGCGACATCGATTCGCTTCCGCCAAGGCATAGTCGACTGAATTTCCAAATTGTCTATTTAATAACACACAAAGTTCACGAGTTGTTTGAAATATCTGCATTTTGATGTCTGATGGAATGAATGAAGACATAAAATGCAAATCAAGCATAAGCTTTGATGTTTTGCGAATCTAATTTTAGTACTAATCAACACTCAATACAAATGTGTTGTGCGACATCGCAGCCCAGAAGTTTTTTTTGTCTAAATATTTGGACAAGTATGGATATAAATTAGGAATTAGATATGCACATATCTTAAAGCTGTGTTAAAGCTGCTGAGATTCAGCTATGATGTAATTGAAATAGTCATAGCCATCGTTTTAAGGAATACGCAAACGCGTTTTCATACATATAAGGACTAATTTCAATAACAGGAAGTGCCATGTATTGCTAGAGGCGTTACAACAATACCGAAAGGTAAAACGTATTACAGTTGCCATACTAGGACCATTATTGTCCTCTCACAGTGGAATCCAACCACGATAGGTCTCAACGACTGTTGCTGTCCGCTCGGGTCTCGAATCTGGACGATTAGTAATTCTGATGGTGGCTCGTGTCTAATTCGTCCTTGTTTTCTGAGAGGTAATGGAAACATATGAAACCGATCTTAACAAATGTGGCCTTTGTGCGACTATTCTCTCACCCATCTGATTAAATCTGGAGACAAGGTGTATCGAACAGATTTAATCAGATGGGTGAGAGAATAGTCGCACAAAGGCCACATTTGTTAAGATCGGTTTCATATGTTTCCATTACCTCTCAGAAAACAAGGACGAACATGTTAAGGATGTAATCTACAAGCGCCAAGAGAGAACTTATGAACGTTGCCCCAATACAATGGAAAAGGACACAAAATCCGTATTTGGGCGCCAAATACCTTCTCCAAAATAACCATCATATGTCCAAGAGTGTCATAGTGAAGACAGTAGAAACGCATCAATCAAAGGGTTGGTATCGACAGAGAGAGAAGAAAACGTATTTCAAAGGAAGAAGAAAACAAGTAAAAGCGTGCTTAATTCGGCCGGGCCGAATCCTTGGAACCCATCACCATGGATTCTGCCAAAAAATTTATGCAAACTAAATTTAGTTGAAGGGCACCACCATAGGATGGGGGGGTATACTAATTTCGTCATTCCATTTACTTACTTAACTTTAATTGGCTATAACCGAACATGTGTTCCATTAGTCGAACATAAAATAGCGTTCCAGGCGCCTCGATCTTCTGCGCTCATTCTAAAATTTTTGACACCAAGTTTCGAGATGTCTCCCACCACTTGATCTTTGCATCGGGCTTTTGGTCTTCCCGGTTTGCGTGTACCATAGTGTTTGCTTTCAAAAGGCTTCTTTGCTGGAGCTTCTTCATCCATTCTGACATGACCTAAACAACGCAGCCGTCCGTCCTACCGTCCGTCCGTCCTTCCATCCGTCCGTCCGTCCGTCCGTCCGTCCTTCCGTCCGTCCTTCCATCCGTCTATCTGTCCATCCGTCCGTCTGTCCGTTCATCCGTCCGTCCGTCCGTCCATCTGTCCGTCTGTCCGTCCATCCGTTCGTCTGTCGAAAGCACGATAACTTTCGAAAGAGTTAAGCCAGCCGCTTGAAATTTTGCACAAATACTTCTTATTGATGTAGCTGGGTTGGAATTGTAAATGGGCCTAATCGGTCCATGTTTTTATATAATAAAACTACAGCAAATTTTGCCCATGAACATTCCACTAAGGAACAGGGGCAAATTTCTCACATATCAATGAGTGCTGTACGATTAAATTTTAAGCTCAATGATAAGGGGCCTCCTTTCTATAGCCGAGTCCGAACGGCGTGCCACCTCTTTGGAGAGACATTTTTACATGGCATAGTACCTTACAAATCTTGCCAGCATTAGGAGGGGAAAACCACCGCTGAAAATTTTTTCTGATGGTCTCGCCAGGATTCGAACCCAGGCGTTCAGTGTCATAGGCGGACATGCTAACCTCTGCGCTACGGTGGCCTTCATGTGTTGATATAGCTGCCATATAAACCGATCTTTCGTCTTGACTTCTTGAGCTCCCCAAATGTGCAATTCTTATCTGATTTGGGTGAAATTTTGCACGTATTGTTTTGGTATCACTTCCGGCAAGTATGGTCATAATTGCGGTTTCGAGGGGCTCAAGAACTGTAATCATGAGATCGGTTTATATGGGAGCAATATCAGATTATAGACCGATTTGTACCGTACTTGGCGCAGTTATTAAGTCATAAGAGAACACTATGGGCAAAATTTCAACCAAATTGGACAAAACGTCTGGCACCCAGGGGCTCAAGAAGTCAAATCGGAAGATCGGTTTACGTGGGAGCTATTACAGGTTATAGACCGATTTGGACCGTACTCGGCGCAGTTGTTGAAAGTCATAACGGAACATCACATGCAAAATTTCAGCCAAATCGGAAGAAAATTGTGGCTTCCAGGGTCTCAAGAAGTCAAATCGGGAGTTCGGTTTATATGGGAGATATATCAAAATCTGAACCGATATGGCCCATTTGCAATCCCCAACGACCTACATCAATATTAAAAATTCATTACTTGTATTCTTAATTTATGTTTTCAAACAACAAATACTTTATTCTATAGAACAAAAATTGGCGCTCGTAAAGCGGAGAGAGTGATGGAAGTTCCTCTCGAAAACCAATGGTAGTAGGTATAGGTTTAGTGCTACTGTTCAGGTCGCGGGACACCGTAAGGCTTCGAAACGACCAAAGGAACCCTGGGTTTGAATATGTCTGCGGTTTCATGATTTTAGGGTAGACGTCTGGGGCAAGTAGCAGACCAATATGGCCAGCTCGAAAAAACTGGGCAACCGCCATTATCATTCCCCCGTAGTGATCCTTTATTGTCTCAGAAGCCGACGACGACAAAGTTATTATATGGTCCAGATTCAAGATCCGAGCGGACAGCAACTGTCGTTGAAACCTATCGTGGATGGCTTCCACTGTGAGAGGACAATAATGGTGCTGGCCCACATTAATAGTAGAAAGGCGTAGCTAGTCGATTAATGTCCCACATATATGGCTATTACCTGCACAGGGATCTAAAAGGGCTCGTATAGCAACGCGCCTTTCACCCAGCATCATATGCAGCACAATAGTGGGCCCCAGCGTAACATTGGGCTGGATGGCCAGCATGGGTGTAGGATTATACGAGGAATCGGACTGATATGCAAGTAGGTGTTAACGCGATGCAACGGACCGAAGCGAAGCGGTATATAGACGAGGCAGAGGGGGCTTTCTTGATTCTTTTTGTGATTCATAAGGGTGTAAGAGCGTATGGTGCTTGTCGATACACTCTTCGCACCTTTGTTGGCTCGGACACTCTCTGAAGGAGTGTGATGCGTCTAGGCAGTTTGAGAAACAGTGGTGAGAAAGCTGAGTTGTCAAGCGACATACATACCTCGAAATTGTCTGCATCTTCTCAAAGGGTGTTATTTACGGCACACAATACATTTGTCCGTCTTCTTTTTTTCTATACATGCCCATGTTTCGTTGTGCAGCCAGTGAATCTGGTGTTTCCCGAAACCTTGAAAAAGAAAATCTATGTTAGGAATTCCGTGCTACTTGCAAAATCCCCAATTGTTGTCCAGACCACGCCCCTAAGTTGGTTCATGTTTGGTATTGCGTCCCCACCTATATCTGTTAGCCGCGAAAGCCGGGCAGTGACACAGGAAATGCTCCAACGACTCATCATCTTCCCTGCATGTCCCATACATGCTATCACTTGCCGCAATGATTTTGCATTAGTGAGCTCGTAGTCCTATATGTCTTGTTATGATTCCTCCTGCTTACTCCCATTTAGTATTAGCCTCGTGTTCTCACAATCCAGATCTTCCTATAGGATTTTCGTCGTCCTACCGACCGTTCGTAGCCCCCACCCTTAACTCGGATTGCGCCGACCTGGAAGGCTTCGAGTTAACCAAGTTTATTGACGGCAGTCTTTTGGTCTTCACTGTCAAATTGTCCGCTTTCTCATTCCGCCATACACCGCTATGAATCGGTACCCAAATGATGCGGATAGAGCCATGCTCAGAGAAGGCGTTAGTCTCATTTTTACACTTTAAGACTGTTCGTGACCGTACAGGCATCCTGGTTGTTCGTAAAGATGTTCACACTTGACGCACCACCTCACTCATTCCGTGATCGCCTGGATCACCGCCTGCTGGACAATATTACAGTCAGGCAGTCGAAAACAGATTTTAGTTTCTGGGTTCCCACTCTGCCCTCTAGATTTAGTCCATCTATGTAGCATAATCTTCCAGATGCAATACCAGGGTTCCGCCAATCCAAAACAGTGCCGCTGGCAACAGTGCCTCGCACTCGACCTCAAGTGTCGTCTGAGGTATCCGATCGGAAACCCCTTCCATTCCTTCAAGTTTTCCTATCGTCGTCGATTAGAACCTAAGCATTGAATGTCCTGAACCGAGGACATAAGAAGAATACAAGTAAAAGCGCGCTAAGTTCGCCAAGTTCTTCGCCCAGTATCTCTTTATAGGGAAACAAAAAGGATATTGGATAAAAATTGCCATGCTATTGGAGTCATGTCAGGTTATGGAAGTATTACCGGGAGATCGGTTTATATGGGAGCTATATCAGATTATAGACCGATTCAGACCATACTTGGCACGCACGTTGAAGGTCATTTGAGTTTTAGCCTAATCAGACCAGACCATCAGACCAGAACAGCCAAATCAGACCAGAACAAGGATATTCGAGAGATCGGCTTATATGGGAGCAATGTTAGGTGAAAGACCGATTCGGACCGTATTTAGCACAGTTGTTGGAAGTCGTAACAGAACACCACATGCAAATTTTCAGCCAAATCGGATAAAAATTGCAGCTTGTAAAAGCTCAAGAAGTCAATTCGGGAGATCGGTTTATATGGGAGCTCCATCAGGTTATAGACTGACTCGAGCACAGTTGTTGGAAGTCGTAACAGAACACCGCATGCAAAATTTCAGCCAAATCGGAAAAAATTGCGGCTTCCAGGGGTTCAAGAAGTCAAATCGGGATATCGGTTTATATGGGAGCTATATCTAAATCTGAACTGACCTGGCCCATTTGCAATCCGCCTGTCTGTCGAAATCACGATAGAGGGCGAACGCGTAAAGCTAGCCGCTTGAAATTTTGTACAGATACTTAATATCGAAGTAGGTTGTTGGGGATTGCAAATGGGCCATATCGGTTCGGGTTTAGATATAGCTCTCATATAAACCGATCTCCCGATATGAATTCTTAAGCTCTTACCAGCCGCATTTTTTAACCGATTTGACTGAAATTTTGCACTGTCTACTCCTTCCGACTGGCGATCTTTCCAAATTTCCATTTTGAGGAAATCAGCTACCAATTGTTTTTGCCCATTTTTATTCGTTCAATCATCCAAATCGTGTTATGTTACAGTAGCGCTAATAATTGAAATAGCTTCTTCATGAGAAATGTAGATCAAAGACAAAACGAAGATGTTTCAATCATCCAAATGAAATAATTAGAGATTTATGAGAGAAGCGTAAAATGCCGAAATGTACAAAGACGAGAAAGAAGTTAATGCCGCTTCACACGAATCTTTTGTGAAAGTGCCACCGTTGAGTGAAAGGCCGGGAACTAAGCCCACCTCCTTATGGGGATGATGGTGGTGACTTGCCTCGCGATTCTAGCCTCTCTCTTACTCTCCAGCCACCTCTCTCTTTTATCTTTTCCGAAAAGCATACTTCAATTAGTGAAAAGTCGTTTGGCATACAAAGCATTAGGCCAGCCTTTGTGCAAAGCCTGCCTGCCGCATAATATGGAGGCCAACACCGATTTGGATTAAAAATTCGCTTCAATGATTGCGAGTCTGTGTGATGGCAGTAGGGGATGGTAGGCTTAGACAGCACGACACGACATGGTACGGGGCCATTGTTGGTTAGATACAAAAAATTCTGATTTTAATGCGGCAAGTGGGTAAAAATGACAGCAGCAGTAAAGGTGGTGGTGATGGTTGTATGTTGGTTGGTGATCTATTTCGCGTTGCATTCCTTGTGCCCCGTCTTTGATCACTGGCAAGGCGAGTAATGGAATTTGTCCAAAGTAGACCAAGTAAGACAACCGACACATTGCTCTCGAGTAGCGGCTTTGTCTTTCAACTGGGATAATCCAGCTATTGATCTCACCTCATTTCGGATATAATACCTTCTTCTGTAACATTTGCCGCTCTTATGTTGATATCAAGCGAGCAAAGAGTGAGGGAGAGTTATTCGAACTTGTTTGACATGAACAGTGGTTAAGAGAAGTCTTATAATGAATTAAAATGGTTGTGCTCATAATTACACCCTCCACCATAGGATGGGGGTTTACTAATTTCGTCATTCCGTTTGTAAATGGGCCAAATCGGTCCATGTTTGGATATAGCTGCCATATAAACCGATCTTGGGTCTTGACTCCTTGAGCCTATAGAGGGCCCAATTCTTATTCGATTTGACTGAAATTTGGCTCGTAGTGTTTTGGTATCACTTCCAACAACTCTTCTACGTATGGTTCAAATCGGTTCATAAACTGACATAGCTGCCATATAAACCGATCTCTCGATTAGACTTCTTGAGCTTCTAGAGGGCGCAATTCTTATCCGATTTGGCTGAAATTTTGCACATGTCGTTGAGTAATGACTTCCAAAAACTGTGCCATGTATGGTCTAAATCAGATCCTCACCGTAGCAGGCCTGGAGGCGATGCTGGATATGCAGCCCATTGGGGCCTATATTTGGAACTGCGCCGCCAGTGTCACACTTGGGCTGAGAGAGCTCGGCATACTGAAGGAGGATGGTTGCGGCCACAGTTCGATTCTGGGTGTTATGGATACGGAGGGTAGATTGAGGAGGATCTCCGACTACTTGACACCAGTGCCGACTGGAGTGAGAGCATTCGCGATTCGATTTCCTGAGAGAGCCGAATGGAGGACGGTTGGTCTACTTGGGGAGGATGAGACTCGATCTACACAGATGGCTCCAAGACGGAGTCAGGGACTGGATTAAGGGTCTACTCTGATGCACTCAATATCAGTATGTCTCTGAGACTGTCGGACAAGTGTACGGTCTTTCAGGCAGAGGTCTGTGCCATTACAGTGGCCGCAAGATAAATTATGGTAAGGGGCTTACTGCCCTCGAAACTGAGAATTTATGTGGACAGTATGGCGGCGCTCAAGGCCTTGTGGTCGAGGATGGTGAGGTCGAGATGCGTGGCGGATTGTTTGGAATCTCTGGATAGGCTCCGGGCCCACGATGTGACGCTGACATCGTTTCCTGGGCATGAGTGGATTCCAGGAAATGAGAGGACGGATGAGTTCGCCAGGAGGGGTTCGACTGCGCCGGGCGGACCAGTCATCGTTCTTGCCTATGTGCCATTTGTCGAGCTACTGAACACAGTAGATGGGATGGCCAGGTCGGTGTCGGTGGGACTCGGTAGATGGTTGCCGGATTGCAAAGGCTTTGTGGCCGGTCACCGACCAGAGGAGAACGAGGGAGTTACTGGCGTTCGATAAGAGGTCGATGAGTACTTTGACAGGTGTCATAACCGGACATTCTGCCATAGGCCGCATGGGGATACCGCACAATGACTTCTGTAGTCAGTTCTTCGATGAGGAGGAGACTATTGAGCACTTGCTGTATTCCTGTCCGGGTCTGCAGAGACGTGGGCTCTCCTTTCTTCTGTGGTCCAGATCTGGCTGTATTATAGACCGTTCATCCAATTTAGAGTTTGAGTCCCTTTAAAAACGAATTTGTTGCCCGATTTCGCTAAAACTGTGACTTGTATAAGAGTTTTCGGGACCTGAATTAAATATGATCCAGACCAGCTCCTATTTGGATATAACTGTGGATATGATAGTGAAGTTATAATAAACAAGTAAAAGCGTGATAAGTTCGGCATGGCCGAATCTAATATACCCTCCACCATGGATCGCATTTGTCGAGTTCTTTTCCCGGTATCTCTTTTTTTAGGCAAACAACGAATAAAAGAAAAGAATTGATATGCTATTGGAGCTATATCAAGTTATGGTCGGACCATAATTGAATTGAATGTTGGAGACCACAATAAAAGTCATTGTGTAAAATTCAGCCAAATCGAAAAGGAATTGCGCCCTTTAAGGGCTCAAGAAGTAAAATAAGGAGATGGCTTTATAGGGTAGCTGTATCAGGCTTTGGACCGATTCCGATCATATTCAACAGGTATGTTAGAGGTCACGGGAAAAGCCGTTGTACAAAATTTCAGCCAAATCGGATAATAATTGCGCCCTCTAAAGGCTCAAGAAGTCTAGATCCCAGATCGATTTATATGGCAGCTGTATGAGATTATGGACCGATTTGAACTTTACTTAGCACAGTGGTTAAAAGTCATAACAAAACACGTCATGCACGATTTTAGCCAAATCGGATAGGAATTGCGCCCTCTTGAGGGTCAAGAAGTCAAGACCCCCGCTCGGTTTATATGGCAGCTTTTTCAGGTTATGGACTGACTTGAACCATATTTAGCACCGTGGTTGAAAGTCAAAACAAAACACATCCTGCACGATTTCAGCCAAATCGGATAGGAATTGCTCCCTCTAGAGGCTCAATAAGTCAAGACCCCAGATCGGTTTAAATGACACCTATATCTGGTTGTTTAGCGATCTCAACCAAACTTAGCACAGTTGTTAAAAGTCATATCAAAACACGTCATGTACGATTTTAGCCAAATCGGATAGGAATCGCGCCCTCTAAAGGCTCAATAAGTCAAGACCCCAGATCGGTTTATATGACAGCTATATTAGGTTGTGTAGCGATCTCAACCAAACTTAGCACAGTTGCTAAAAGTCATAACAAAACACGTCATGCACGATTTTAGCCAAATCGGATAGGAATTGCGCCCTCTTGAGGGTCAAGAAATCAAGACCCCCGCTCGGTTTATATGGCAGCTTTTTCAGGTTATGGACCGACTTGAACCATATTTAGCACCGTGGTTGAAAGTCATGACAAAACACATCCTGCACGATTTCAGCCAAATCGGATAGGAATTGCGCCCTCTAGTGGCTAAAGAAGTCAAGACCCCTAGACCATAATTGAATTGAATGTTGGAGACCACAATAAAAGTCATTGTGTAAAATTCAGCCAAATCGAAAAGGAATTGCGCCCTTTAAGGGCTCAAGAAGTAAAATAAGGAGATGGCTTTATAGGGTAGCTGTATCAGGCTTTGGACCGATTCCGATCATATTCAACAGGTATGTTAGAGGTCACGGGAAAAGCCGTTGTACAAAATTTCAGCCAAATCGGATAATAATTGCGCCCTCTAAAGGCTCAAGAAGTCTAGATCCCAGATCGATTTATATGGCAGCTGTATGAGATTATGGACCGATTTGAACTTTACTTAGCACAGTGGTTAAAAGTCATAACAAAACACGTCATGCACGATTTTAGCCAAATCGGATAGGAATTGCGCCCTCTTGAGGGTCAAGAAGTCAAGACCCCCGCTCGGTTTATATGGCAGCTTTTTCAGGTTATGGACTGACTTGAACCATATTTAGCACCGTGGTTGAAAGTCAAAACAAAACACATCCTGCACGATTTCAGCCAAATCGGATAGGAATTGCTCCCTCTAGAGGCTCAATAAGTCAAGACCCCAGATCGGTTTAAATGACACCTATATCTGGTTGTTTAGCGATCTCAACCAAACTTAGCACAGTTGTTAAAAGTCATATCAAAACACGTCATGTACGATTTTAGCCAAATCGGATAGGAATCGCGCCCTCTAAAGGCTCAATAAGTCAAGACCCCAGATCGGTTTATATGACAGCTATATTAGGTTGTGTAGCGATCTCAACCAAACTTAGCACAGTTGCTAAAAGTCATAACAAAACACGTCATGCACGATTTTAGCCAAATCGGATAGGAATTGCGCCCTCTTGAGCGTCAAGAAATCAAGACCCCCGCTCGGTTTATATGGCAGCTTTTTCAGGTTATGGACCGACTTGAACCATATTTAGCACCGTGGTTGAAAGTCATGACAAAACACATCCTGCACGATTTCAGCCAAATCGGATAGGAATTGCGCCCTCTAGTGGCTAAAGAAGTCAAGACCCCTAGATCGGTTTAAATGACAGCTATATCCAAACATGGACCGATGTGGTCTATTTAGAACCCCAAGCGACCTACACTAATAAGAAAGATTTGTGCAAAATTTCAATTTCAAATTTGCTTTCGACAGACGGACGGACGGACAGATGGACGGGCGGACAGATGGACGGGCGGACAGATGGACGGACGGACAGATGGACGGACGGACAGATGGACGGACGGACAGATGGACGGAAGGACAGATGGACGGACGGACAGATGGACGGACGAACAGATGGACGGACGGACAGATGGACGGACGGACAGATGGACGGAAGGACAGATGGACGGACGGACAAATGGACGGACGGACAGATGGACGGTCGGACAGATGGACGGACGGACGGACAGATGGACGGACGGACAGATGGATGGAAGGACAGATGGACGGACGGACAGATAGATGGACGGACAGATGGACGGACGGACAAGCGGACGAACATGGCTAGATCGACATAAAATGTCGAAATGGAAAAGTTGTGAGAAGTCAGTACTAGGCTTTACCTAATCTAACCTATAAATTTGTACTTCGACCTTTTTCATTTCATTCTTCAAATAATTTTCATTCTTTTGAATTCCTACTAACCACTGTTCTTGACAAAATCATTGAGATATTCCTACCTGAATCCCATATGGGCAGTAAGTCAGATAAGAGATTGAGAGCAATGAGATACTTGGCATGGAGTGTAAGAAAAAAGAGAGAGTGAGAGAGAGAGAGAGCAAACAAGTAGAAGTTTGTTATGATTTCCCAACGTTGAGAGGTTATGCTTATTACACGTGAAGAGCTACCGAAAATTGACCATTGCCCTACATATCCTCTAACCACCACCGCCCTCCTAATAGCTACTGTGGTGACCAACAAGGGTCTCTTTAGTCTTCCACTGCCCCTGTATCTCAATGCAACCCCAAATTGTGTTCCTAGTCTTGTTGGGCTATATCTTTGTTGGAGATTATCTCTTTATCAGTCCTAATCTCAAGTAGTTAATAAAGTGGATATCTTTGTACTCGAGCCGCTTCCATTGTTTTGCATTGCCTTCCAAGTTCACCGATGCATGCATGCCATCATAGTCATCAATTGTGGTGCTTACAGTCATGTTTGGTTGTACTCCAGTTTGTGATGGACACTAAGAAGTAATGCAAGCCGCCGCCAGCCAGCACCAACCACCGCTGAGTGATTTTTTAATCTGCTCAAAAGTGAGGATGACCAAGAGGCAGGAACAGATAACACAATGATGACATTAAAAGTCTTCCGATAAAAAAATAGAAAAAAATGAAATCACCGAAACAAGCTAATCCATCTAGACAAACTCAAAGTGCATAACAATTACCTTGATGATGAAGTCTTTGAGGAAATGCCGCTTACTACCACAGGCAATTGACTGACTGTGGGAGAAAATTACGGAATTTTTTCCCCAAAAAGATTTAGGTAAATTTGTTTTCTTTGGTTTCAAAGTAAAAAAGTTCTCAGAGGAAAGCAGAGGTTCATAATGAACGCTTAAAAATTTAAGCTTTAAAATTAGAGAATAAAATGTTGAAGCACAAACCAATGAAATGACAGAGTTTCAAGTCTCTACATTGATGGGAAAAAAGGCGATGATAAATTGTAAGCGATGAATTTTCACGAATGGTGTTAATACCATAAAGATGCCATGTTAATCGAAGTCCAAACATATCAAACACTAATGAATGAACCGGACTGTTCCTGACGTATATATGCAGCAAACTATTCTTTTAATTTTTCTTTTTGCGGGGGAGGATGGGAAATTCTTTACGCATCTACCATTTACGTCCATTGTCGTATGATGGGCATTTTCATAGTCCCCAGTACCGGTCAAAAGCCCACTATACATCACATCATCAACACGGGTGTTACAGATTCAACCTCGAAATCGTTTTGGCTCGACTTTGAGTGGCACCTCCATGTGCGGACTTACCTCCCAGTATAGAGCCAGTATAGAGATCTTTGCCTTACTCCCTATACCGCTGCGTCAATGTGATTCTAAAAAAAATGGGTCATCAGTGGAACTCCTCAAGGAGGTGTACTGTCTCCTGGGTGTTTTGCTGGACAGGAAATTGAACTTCAAATCCAACATTTTGGAAAGCGCAAGAAAGGCCACCCTTGCCCTATACACCTGCAAAAGAGCCATTGGCAAAAGTTGACGGTTTAGACCGCGCGTCATGCATTGGATATATACTGCAATTGTCAGACCTATAATGCTATATGGTGTTGTGGTCTGGTGGACGACGCTTCAAAAGACAGGAAATTGAACTTCAAATCCAACATTTTGGAAAGGGCAAGAAAGGCTACTCTTGCCCTATACACCTGCAAGAGAGCCATTGGCAAAAGTTGTGGGTTTAGACCGCGTGTCATGCATTGGGTGTATACGGCAGTAGTGGTCTGGTGGATGGTGCTTCAAAAGTCCATCTATTGTTCAATAGTCAACCGGATCCAAAAAATAGCTTGTTTGTGCATCACAGCCGCATTGAGGACGACACCATCTGATGCACTGAATTTAATGCTACATCTAATGCTCATGGACATTATGGCTAGACAAATTGCTGCGACTACTGCCATGAGGCTAAGAGAGATTTCTCTTTGATCATGTGCCGGCTACGGGCACATGATCAAAGAGATCATGTGCCCGTGGTTATAGAAGTTGCATTGACTTCTATACGGATGGTTCCAAACTAGACGACCAGGATTTAGACCGCGCGTCATGCATTGGCTATATACTGTAGTTGTCAGACCTATAATGCTATATGGTGTTGAGGTCTGGCGGACGGCTCTTCAAAAGTCCACCTACTGTTCAATAGTCAACCGGATCCAAAGGATGGCTTGCTTGTGCATCACAGCCGCACTGAGGTAGACACCATCTGATGCAGTGAATTTAATGTTACTGGACATTATGGCTAGACAAATTGCTGCGACCACTGCCATGAGGCTAAGAGAGATTTCTCTTTGGTCATGTGGCGGCTAAGGACACTGTGTTATACTTAATACAATGTTCGATGGTCCGGGCAGTGTGGATTACACACTATCTGAGCCGCTTTTTGACAAAAAACGCACTGTACCACTATTCCTGATAGAACCGATTGGAACTAAGATATCTCTGGTAACAGAAGTTGCATATATTGGGTTGCCCAAAAAGTAATTGCGGATTTTTTAAAAGAAAGTAAATTCATTTTTAATAAAACTTAGAATGAACTTTAATCAAATATACTTTTTTACACTTTTTTCTAAAGCAAGCTAAAAGCTACAGCTGATAACTGACAGAAGAAAGAATGCAATTACAGAGTCACAAGCTGTGAAAATATTTGTCAACGCCGACTATATGAAAAATCCGCAATTAATTTTTGGGCAACCCAATACTTCTATGCGGATGGTTCCAAACTTAACGACCAGGTGTGATTTGGGGTGTACTCAAAAGATCTAGAATTGGTCATATCGAAAAGTTTTCCTGTCCACTGCAGTGTGTATCAAGCAGAGATGCTTGCAATTAAGGAAGTGGTGGAATGGCTTAGATCCCTACGGGAAAATGGGACAGCTCCCAAACCTGTCACGGGTTGGGTCCTTTGATGACAGAGAACGGTCCCAGTTCTCGTCCCCTTACATGCTAAAAACCTATCACTTTTATTAGGGTTTGTCGCTCGAGGTGACGAATAGCCACCATTCTGACACCATAGGATAGGTCCTGCGACAGTTCGAAAAAGGATGAGCATACTTTGCAAGTAGTTAGTTAGAAAATATATTTAAAGAATAAGCAATTTTTACAATAATTAAGCGACTTTTTAAAAAATTTTAATAATCATAAGTTATGACAATTGAAACTTTTCATTCCCTGTGGGATATGTCCTGCAACAGGTAACTAACTATCCAGCTTAGGATCGGTATATTTGGGGTAATTGACATAACATTCCCATAGGGATATAAAGCCATAACGACAATTGACATAAATATCTTCTCAGACAGCCATTACATCCCTGAAGAACGTATTTCTGAACACAAAAACCGCCCTCGGCTGTCGCAGATCTCTCAACGAGATAGATGAACAGTTCGAAAATTCCCCTGTTCTGGGTGCCGGGCCACAGGAAGATCCCAGGGAATTGTAAAGCGTATGAGCTTGCGAGACTAGGAACTACCCTACACATTCCAGGGATACTGGAATCTGTGGAAATGCCTCTAGTGACATGTAAGCTAAGTTTTCAGAACCAGGGCCGAAGGACAACGAAGGATAGATGGCCACAAATAGTGGGCTGTGAGCATTCCAAAACTATGTGACCTCATGTAGACTTGAAGAGGTCTACCGCTTTTCTGTCATTGGCTAGAACAGACGTCTCAGTCAAGGTGTCCGTCTTGACAGGTCACTGTCTAGCCGGAAAACATGCTGACAGACTGAAGGTTAGCAGCAACGACTTTTGCCGAAGCTGTGAGACTATAGAACATCTGCTGTGTGTGTGAGTGCCGCACTAGTAGTCAGAAGGAGATCCACTTTAGGTTCTCATTTGTATGAGAACCTGTCATTCGCAATTTGTGGGGCTTTTTAAAGCGATCTGGATGATTCAAATGTAGGAACTAGAAGGCATCTTCCTTTTTCTGTTGCTGTGGAATCACAATGGGCGAAAACGTCTAAGTGAGTCTGACGGCAGACTGACATTGAAACCTTACCTAACAACCATGGCAAATACGGTCCATATCGGCCAATAACTTGTCATAATTCATATGTATTTGAAAAATTCGTTCAAAGAACTAGACGAATGCCATCCATGGTGGAGGGTTTATAAGATTCGCTCAGCCCGAACTTTGCACGCTTTTACTTGTTTCCACCACCCCTGTTCTATTTCAATTTTTAGTTCCCCTTTTCGTCAGCTCATCGTTCTCATTACACTTGACGTCCTTCTCTTAAAATAACATCCACTTTTCATAGATAACATCATCCTCGGGATTTGGCTCGTACAGGTGATATGTGATGTGCTCTATGATAACTCTCTGCTACCGGAATTAGGTGCTAATGTCGTCATTCCAAAGGTACTCGGAGGCTGCTTGTTTACCACTTGTCACCATAGCCATATAGCCACTCGTAGCAAGGTTCCTTATGTTAGCAATGTCTGCAATGTTTGCCTAAATGCGACGAATGTCGTTGGCTTGGTGACAGCAACACGAGCGGCGGCATCATCATCATCATCCTCATCATTGCCACCACACCATCATCACATACTAACCTCAAAATGTGCTGAAGGTGGCGTCAACAATTTGCGCTATTCAAAATAAACATAAAAGTGAGATAAAAACTCCTCATATGCGTAATTATTCATGTGAGCACTGTTTGAGCATAGATTACAAATGTCCAGAGGATGAGGTAGAACATTACCTTGACATAAAATTTGATGGAATTTTTAATGTGGGATATGAATACTCTACAGCATAGGAGGGGAGGAAGGCTTCGTTGAACCGTTATGACAATCATCCGAGAGATGGAAATCATCATTGGTTTAAGTGAGGTTTTTTAAGAATTTAAGAATTATATTGGACAAAAATATTTTTTTTAAAATAATTTTCTTCAAATATACAAAAGTTTGGAGTATTTGCAAAAAAACAATGAAAATTTTTAAAAATTTTTTAAACAATTTTTTTTTTCAACAATTTTGTTGCTGTTTCGACTATATCTCTGTTGTCATCAGTTACTCAAGATGTTTAAAAAAAGGTTTAACAAAGACGTTGACATGATAAGAGGCTTCTCCATGCAAACAAACACTTTGTTATGACATGACAGTATTTGCGAAATGTCAAAAAGGTATTTACCATAACAAGGTCATCATCACATAGCCAGCTGATATAAACAAATGCACAATTGCCCCTCCTAAAAATCCACAAACATTTACATCCTTCATTTTTGTTCTCTGATTTTTATGAATTCAGCCCAGAAGCAGCATGCCGGCATTTTCCAAAGAGAATTTCCGCTAAAGCAATCTGGCTGACATCTTTAAACCTCTTCACGCTGCAGCCACATCATCACTACCTTGCTGGGACAAATTGGAAGCCATCCATTTTCCAGCTCTAGACACATGACCCCATTATAATGCAACGCTTTAAAACTCTTATCGTGGGGCAATAGATTTCTTTCTCGACTACTGGACTTTGCTTTCATTGCAGCGTTTTGAGCGGCATTTTGGGAAGTTAGGTTCTTTGATATTTGCCGCCATGGACATTCTGGCTGTCAGCCAGCCAATCAATCGCTGGAACTGACTCACTCATTCACCCACCACCATTCGACATCATCATTTTCTATTAAATGTTCCGCATTCGACAACAATTTGACCAAGTTAACACTACTGGCAACGCCGTCTTCAATCGCTTTCCTTTACAGCTTCAGCAGCTAGTAAGTGCCCAACTCTTAGTACTTCGAAGTTGTGATATCACATGAAATATCTTTATTTTGGTTTTTATTATTTGTTCGGTAATGGAAATGCATTAAGTATTTCATTGTTCTTCTCATTAAGATAACAGAAAAACGAATGGTCGTTGGTCATATTCTTTGGCCACTGGCGTAGTTTTTGCTATTTGTCTGGGGGGGGGAGCAACAATTACAATCTCAAGCACATGGCAGCCGGTACCGGATTGACCCGATGGATTTATTCATCGGCAAGGGCTGCCGCCTCAGTGTACAACAGACTGCTACAACAACAACAATTACAATCTCTCTTTCTGGAGGGGAATAATCAGGCCTTTGATTGTCAAAATGGAACAGCAACAGGACAACTTGAAGTGCTTCACATTTTCAAAGGTTTTTAAATGCCCTTAACGTTTTATACCCACCACCGCAGGATGGGGGTATATTCATTTTGTCATTCGGTTTGCAACACATCAGAGATCCATCTCCGACCCTATGAAAATGCAAATTTTTCCCATGAACATTCCACTAAGGAACAGGGGCTAACTCCTTACACATCAATGAGTGCAGTCCGATTCAAGTTTTAAGCTCAATGATAAGGGGCCTCCTTTCTATAGTCCGAGTCGGAACGGCGTTCCACAGTGCGAAACCTCTTTGGAGAGAAGTTTTACATAGCATAGTACCTCACAAATGTTGCCAGCATTAGGAGGAGGAAAACCACCTTTGAAAATTTTTTCTGATGGTCTCACCAGGATTCAAACCTAGGCGTTCAGCGTCATAGGTGGACAAGCTAACTTCTAACTTCTTAATCGTCGTAAAAATCTAAGACGATCTAGCCATGTCCGTCCGTCTGTCTGTTGAAATCACGCTATAGTCTTTAAAAATAAAGATATAGAGCTGAAACTTTACACAGATTCTTTTTTTGTGCATAAGCAGGTTAAGTTCGAAGATCGGACTATATCTTGATACAGCTCCCATATTGACCGATCCGCCGATTTAGGGTCCTACGCCCATAAAAAACATTTATTATCCGATTTTGCTGAAATTTGGGACAGTGAGTTGTATTAGACCCTTCGATATCCTTCTGCAATTAGGCCTAGATTGGTTCAGATTTGAATATAGCTGCCATATAGACCGATCTCTCGATTTAAAGTTTTGGGCCCATAAAAGACGCATTAATTGTCCGATGTCACCGAAATATAGAACAGTGAGGCCTTTCGACATTCTCCTTCAATTTGGCCCAGATCGGTGTAAATTTGCATATAGCTGCCATATAGACCGATCTCTCGATATAATGCCCCATAAATGGAGCATTTATTGTCCGATGCCACTGAAATTTGGGACAGTGAGTTGTGTTATGTCCCTCGGCATCTTTCTGCAATTTGGCCCCGATCGGTCCGGATTTGGATATAGCTGCCATATTGACCGATCTGCCGATTTAAGGTAATAGGCCCATAAAAGCCACATTTATAATCCGATTTTGCCAAAATTTGGGACAGTGAGTTGTGTTAGGCCCCTCGACATCTTTCTGCAATTTGGCCCAGATCGGTCTTGATTTGGATATAGCTGACATATAGACCGATCTGCTGATTTAAGGTAGTAGGCCCATAAAAGGCGCATTTATTGTCCGATTTTGCCACAATTTGGGACAGTGAGTTTTGTTATGCCCCTCGATATCTTTCTTCAATTAAGCCTAGATCGGTCTTGATTTGGATATAGCTGTCATATAGGCCGACCTCTCGATTTAAGGTCTTGGGCCCATAAAAGGCGCATTTATTGTCCGATAAAGCCGAAATTTGGGACAGTGAGTTGTGTTAGGCCCCTCGACATCTTTCTGCAATTTAGCTCAGATCGGTCTTGATTTGGATATAGCTGTCATATAGGCCGACCTCTCGATTTAAGGTCTTGGGCCCATAAATGAGGCATTGATTGTCCAATGTAGTCGAAATTACAGACAGTAAGCTGTGTTAGGCCCTTCGCCATTCTTCTTCGATTTGGCCCCGATCGGTTCAGATTTGCATATAGCTGCCATATATAGCGATCTCTCGATTTAAAGTCTTGGCCCCCTAAAAAGCGCGCTTTTTATCCGATTTCGCTGAAATTTTAAACAGTGACCTATGTTAGGCTTTTCGACATCCGTGTCTTGTATGGTTCAGATCAGCCTATATTTGGATATAGCTGAAAAAATACCAATATTTTGTTCTACAAAATTGAACAGTGACTTTTATTTATTAGACCACTCAATGTCCGTTTCGAATTTGGTCCAAATCGGACCATATTTCGATATAGATGCTTTGGGTGCATAAATTATGAGTTTTTCTCTGGATTATGGCGAAAGGTGGCTTACATGTATACCCGAGGTAGTGGGAATCCAAAGTTCGGCCCGGCAAACATAACGCCTTTTCATTTGTTTTTACTTCGTCTTACCAGTCTTGCAAAACTAATAAATATTATTAAGTTTCTATATCTTTTGGTTATGTAAACATTAAAGGGAATCTGTAAACACTTCTGTAACTCTTTCTCTCTCGCACTATGTTAACAAAGCGGTTTGTGTCTCTGCTAATTATATTCGGAATTTATCTTCACACACATCTTAGGGACGTGAAATGGAAAACATTAAGGATTCCGTAAGTGTAGCGGAATTTCTCACTTAGATTTTATTTTTCGAGATTCAGTAACAATCTGATAACTGGCTAAGGTGTATGTCCATAGTGGCATGGGTCGGATTAATAACCGTACCCTCTTTTCAACCTAACCAAACCTATTAGTATTTAGTTTGCAATTCTTTATATTTTTTTTTTTTTGCATATTATCAAAGTTTCCCCATTCTACGCTCATGTTTTTTCACATACTTTTATTCATCATCATGTAGGACTACTAAATCAAATGTATTTTGTGTGTGTGTGTGTGTGTGTGTGAGCTAAAGAAAAATTTCCACAACTCTCACAGACATTCATCAAGCAACCATACAAACATCTTCATTGGTCTTCTTCGCTAGTAAAGTGATGTCAGAGAGTGAGATTAAATGCTAAATTTGTATGGAAAGAAATCATTCACTGACATTTAAATATGATGACAACTTTGATTAGAAAAGTTTTTTGGGGATTATTTACGATTAAGATGTTGAGAAGTTTGCTGAGTGTTTGCTTCGGTTTCCCGATTTCTTGGTAATGTTTAATAAGGGTGAGAAAATCCTAAAAATGATAATCCAAGACAAAGGCTTTTCTTTTATGATATCATGATAGGGTTATTCATTTTTTTTTTGAAATGCAGCAAATATATGGATTGTTTTCCTTTGCATGATACATTTACAAAAGTCAAATTTGATTATGTAGACTAACATTTAATATAATATTCCATTTTTCAAAACTAAAAAATTAAAAAACATTTATAAATACATGAATGTCTGTGAAGATAAAGTTAACTTTAACTAGCAGAGACACAAACCCTTTACACAAATTTTTGCTTGCTCCGGACTATCTCCATCTCTGCGTACTTCTTTGAATTATACATGTATACATATACATGCAAGTATTGATGAAGCTGCCTTCTGCAGTTTCCCAAAAAGTCGAACTGCAAGATTATTTTTCATGGAATCTTTAACAAGGGATGGGATCTTTGTTGAGCACATCTGTAGGAGTTTCAACCCACAGTTTTAAATGTTATCCCTTAACTCCCTTTATCTTGTGACACAATTCCACAATACCTACTATGGGACGACTGAAATTAGAAATACTTCCACGTTGACATCATTATCTAAACAAGAACACAAAAACAAACAAACACATTACAAAATAACAAACTTTGAAAAACACTTTCCATTTCTTAGCGCTTTTAATTTATTTATATTTATTATCTGCTCGAGTACCTCTGCAAACAGATAATGTTAATGAAATATGCAAACGAAATTATTTTTACTGCATGCAGTAGGTGACAAAATGGCCTAAACCTCATCAGCAAATATTTACCAATGGTGATTGTGAGCCTGACAAAAATCGCATTAAAATTATTCAGATAAGTGGGAAAAACACAAACAAATTCCGTAATGAGTTCAGTTAGGTCGAATCCCACACATACCCTTTTGATGGCGAGACAAAGTATTTTGTCTTTAGACAAAGTTGCAATGAAATATACACCAAAGACAAAATTTCAAACGAAATAATCCATAAAGACTTAATTTCAATGGAATTTTCACTGAAAATAAACAAAAACTCCTCCTTCAAAAACCCATGGGTTGACCATGATTGTCGACATACCACTAAAGTCAAAATTGAAGTACACAGGTCATTCAGTTGGTACGCTATCGGGTCCCTTTTCGTAACCATTTCGGCCTGTCGATGTGTTTGAGGAGAACTGCCAGAGATACGTTTGCAAGAATACCTAAAGAGACGAAGGAAAACGAAACCCCTCTGGGACCGACCTACTGACACTTGACACCTACATTTGTCCATTATATGAGTATCCTACTCCCAAATACCTTCAATTTGAGTCCCATATTGTACGGATCGGTCTATATGTCCGATTCGGGAACATCTGTTGGTGGGATCCCAGGGGGCGGTCATGTTCTCCCAGAGGTCGCAGAGATGGTCGCCCAAAGGTCGCTAAATACTACACCGGGAGGCATAATCGGGCACTGCTTAATAGGGTTTTTGTCCGTAAGCATGCCAATCCCGTATAATGATTGGTGAAAAGCTCTCTTGAAGAGAAGACGATCAACTACTTGTTTAACGTATTGGAGAAGAGGTAAAGGATGATTTTTTAAAAGATATAGGAAAGTTTTTCAAAAAAAAAAAACACATAAAATTCAGAAAAATGATTGAAATTTAACATTTGAAGATTATTTCATGCAAATGTTGACCGTGACTGCGCTTCAATTGGCTCATCCGCTTAAAAAGCTTCTATGTTGCCCTCCAATGTGTCAATTAAAGCGGGCTTGTCTGTATAGACATGAGCCTAAACAAAGCCTCACAAAAAATAGTCTAATGGCGTTAAATCGCACTATCTAGGCGGCCAATTGACCGGTCCCGAAAGTGAAATAAAATCTTCACCGAACTCGTCTCCCAATAAATCCATTGTTACGTATGCTGTGTGGCCTGTGGCACCGTCTTGTCTTGAAACCACATGTCATACAAGTCAAGCTCTTGCATTTGAGCCAAAAAAAAAGTTGGATATCATCTTACGGTACCGCTCATCATTCACAGCTACGTTACGATTCGCATCATCTTTAAAGAAGCACGGTCCAATGATGCCACCGGCCCATAAACCGCACCAAACTGTGACTTTTCATACCCTACACTACTACTGTGGTACAGGGTATTATATCTAAGTGAATTTGTTTGTAACACCCAGAAGTAAGAGAGATAGACCCATTGATAAGTATACCGATCGACTCAGAATCATTTTCTGATTCAATTTAGCTATGTCCGTCCGTCTGTCCGTTTGTCCATGTTAATTTGTGTACAAAGTAGAGGTCGCAACTTCGATCATTGATGGTCATCACTAAAACTGACCGATACAGCTGCGATAATTTCTTGAGTTCGCACTCTACGTAGGCGTGTTGGTGGGTTAATGAGTACCACACAGGCTGGAACTTTGGGCTTCGACTTGTGTGGTGCTGAAAGCTACCGGGCGCGTCCACAGGTTGCGGATGATGGAAATCTCCGTTTTTATGTGGAGTAGCAGCAAATGCGGCCGCGGGCAGTCAGCGATTTTCGAAAGGAGAGACTCAGTGAGTCAGGTGGAACTGGCTCTTAATTAAATACCAATGATACCCGAGATGACAATGCGAGTTATTGGCGCATTCAAATAACCAATGGGCAATATCAGCGTCTGTTCCCAGGTTAGGGGCGGCTGGCGGCGAGCGTCGGATCTTGGAGCAAGCGGCTCGCCGCAACGAGGGATACATGCAATCCCACAAACCCATGCGGTTGGGGCGCTGGGCCAGTAACCCGCCCCCGGAAAACATAGAACTACTATGAAAAACAAAGGAATAGTAACAACGGACCCCCCCAACGTTGACGACCCACACAAACGAAAAAAGGACAATGATTTGCGGATCTGCATCTGGAATGGCCGCACTCTTTATAGAGAAGGTGCAGTATACGCGCTCGCGGATGTATTAGAGAAGTACAAGGCAGACATAACCGCCTTACAGGAAGTGCGATGGACTGGGAATGGCGTCACTACAACACCAAACGGTGACGAACTATACTATACTGCCATAACACGAGACATGAATTTGGCTGTGGATTTGTGGTTAGTCGGAGACTGAAACACCTTGTCTCCAGCTTCACTCCGGTCGATGAGAGGCTAGCCACAATCCGCTTAAAAAATTCTTCAAACTCAGCCTTATTTGTGACCATGCCCAGACGGAAGACAAAGACGAGCAGACCAAGGATATTTTCTACGAGCGCCTAGAGAGAGAATATAACAGTTGCCCCGCCCATGATATTAAAATCGTTCTGGGAGTTTTTAATGCGAAGATAGGGAAGAAAGACATTTGTGTCGGAAAGTTTAGACTCCACGAGATAACGTCCAGTAATGGGTTGAGGCTTATGGATTTCGCCGCGGCAAAAAACATGGTAGTTATTAGCACCAGATTTCAATATTTAAATATTTACAAAGCCACATGGATGTCACCCCATCAAAATACGAGGAACCAAATCGATCACGTTGTCACAGATGGAAGATATTCATCCAGCGTGTTAGATGCACGATCGATCCGTGGATCCGATAGATTCGGATCATTACCTTGTTGCAGCAAAAGTTCGCACCCGTTTGAATATGGCAAGGAAAGTACGATCTGACACTGCACGGAAACTGGACATTGAGAAGCTGCAAGCACAACAGAAGGCAGCGGCATACTCCACTCGACTGACCCAACTGCTGGATGAAAGCACTCCTTGTTCCGATGATATAATGGCGCAGCGGCAAACTATTTCCCACTTCATGGAAAATGCCGTGAAATCCATTCTTGGGTGCCGGAAGCCTCCCCCAAGAAACCCATGGTACGACCAAGAGTGTCGAGATGAGACTGAAGCCAAGAAGACGGCATATCGAGCAACCCTGCAATCAATAGCAATGCGCCAGATGAAGGAGAGGTATCAGGTGAAAAGAAGCGAGGAGAAACGTTTATTCCGCAGAAAGAACAATGAAGTGGAAAGACGTGAGTGTGAGCGAATTGAGATGTACAGGAGTCAGAATGAAGTCCGGAAAATTTACCAAAGAATTAAACATCAAAACGATGGCTTTGGTGCAGGCACATCCTTCTGCAGAGTCAAAGATGGAAATCTGGTAACTGACACAGATAACATGCTGAGAGTATGGAAAGAACATTTTACCCAACTGCTAGTGTCCGACGTTGCTAGCGAAGAGGATACCGCAGAATCAATCAATGATGATGGTGTGGAATGTTTACCTCCAAGTCAGAATGGGATCCCGACTTAAGAACAACAAGGCAGCAGGAGCCGACGGGTTACTCGCTGAACTATTTAAGACCGGAGGCGACACGCTGATAAGGCGTATGCATCAGCTTATCTACGCAATCTGGCTAGAAGAACGCATACCCGATGATTGGAACCTCAGCATACTATGTCCCATACACAAGAAAGGAGACAAGAGGGAATGTGCCAACTACAGAGGAATAAATCTCCTCCACATCGCATACAAGATACTCTCGAGCGTACTGTGTGAAAGATTAAAACCTAAAGTCAATGAGTTAATTGGGCCCTATCAATGCGGGTTTAGACCTGGTAAATCCCCACTGGACCAGATATTCACACTGCGCCAAATTCTGGAAAAAACCCGAGAAGGACAAATCAACACCTGCCATCTCTTTGTTGATTACAAAGCCGCTTTCGTAGTTTGGTATCCCTGCAAAATTAGAAAGACTCTGCAGGATGACACTGGCTGATACGCCTTCTTCAGTAAGAATAGGAATGAATCTCTCCGAACCATTTAATACCAAACGATGTTTCAGACTAGGATTGGATCTCTTTAATATCCTGCTGAAGAAGATTATTTGAGAAGCAGATGTGAATAGATATGGCACACTAATCACAAGAGAACACATGCTACTCGCCTATGCCGACGACATCGACATCATAGGTTTGAAAGAATCGAAAGAGAGTCAGTGAAAATGGGTCTGGCAGTAAATGGAGATAAGACGAAATGGATGGTTTAAACTCCCAAAAAGCCTTGTACAACCGAGCAGATAAAGAAAATGGAGAAAGTTGGGAATCACCACTTTCAGACAGTCAGTAACTTTATCTGCCTCGGCACCGCCGTAAACAAAACGTATGACACCAGTTTTAAGATAAAGCGAAAAATAATACTGGCAAACAGATGCTACTTTGGACTAAGTAAGCAGTTTAGAAACAAGGCCACCTCTCGACAGGCGAAGATTACATTATACAAGACACTGATACTACTCGTGCTGTTATATGATTCTAAAGCATGGGTACTTGTGAAAGCAGATGAGGCAGTGCTTGGAGTATTTGAGAGAAAGATTCTTCTTAAAATATATGGACCAGTTTGCGTTAATGGAGAATATAGGCGACGTATGAACCACGAGCTGTATGAGCTGTATGATGACGATAGCATAGTTATACGCATCAAAATATAACGGCTGCGTTGGCTAGGTCATGTTGTTAGAATGGATGAAGAAGTTTCAGCAAAGTAGTCTTTTGAAGGCAAACACGGTGGTACAGGTAAACCGGGAAGACCAAAAGCCCGATGGAAAGATCAAGTGGTGGGAGACACCTCGAAACTTGGTGTCAGAGATTTTAGAATGAGCGCAGAAGATCGAGGTGCTTGGAACGCTATTCTACGTTCGGTTAGTGGAACAAATGCTCTGTCATAGCCAATTAAAGTAAAAGTAAGTAAGGAATAGCCGCTCCAATGGGTCGATTAAACTGAACATAATATGGAAGAAGCGCGCGATGATCTTTCTTAACAGAGCACGCAAAATTCAATAATTTTCAAGCTTTGTTCGTTTATAAGAGGATTCATGGTAAAATATTGGATCAAACTGAAGATGTTTGACAGTGGAACAAAACACTAAACGTGCGTGTTTTTTAAACAGTGTTGACAAAAAGATAATAGTTAAAAAGTCACCCTATATATATAAACACCGAGTGTAAGTGTTATTTATCAGGGAACCGAAAGCTTCTTACATGTATAGTTTCATAGCGATTACACCACTAGAGGGGGGTAGTGGTCTAAAATGGGTTCAGCCTCCCACTAACTGGCAGGAAAAGGGTGGACCACGTACAAAAGACAGATGAAAGTTTTTCAATGATGTTCCTTTTATTGAAATATATTATTATTCCAGTTAATGATGAAACACCACATCATCTCCATTGGCGTCAGACCGAAAAAAGCTATACTTATTTCATTTAGGGGGCATAATTCTTATTTAACAATGCATCATTTACGTGTTGCCCAAGTTGGCCAAAACGAAGATAATTATAGTCCTATTTTTACTCCATAAACTCACAGGATTGATCGAACTAAATCCTCCGCAAGCTTGAACAACATTTTGAAAGAAATTATATTCATGTCTTAAAGCGCAATGTTGACTTCATAACAATTTTTTTATTGTAAGCAACTTGTTATGTTCCAAATGTTGTAGTGTAACTTTTTTTTGTTCTTCTATAGGAGACTTATACAAGTATTAATGTTGGTTTTTGTATTTACCTTTGACTCAGGATGTTTGGCTAAGGTTCCAAAGAATAACAAATACTTGTACAATGCTCGTTGTTTTCTTTTTTTGGAGCAAAATTTTAATAGTTGTTATCTTAAAGTGATAATCTGTACATAAACTCGTACAGAATTCGTTGTGTGATAAGAAGTTCACAAAAAAGGCCATATTGTTGTTCTATGTACATATATTTGTGAAATTTATACATATTTACTTAAGAGATGGAGTACGTTTAGAAGTCATGTTTTTACATGTAATTGGTGTCTATTATGCCAAGTTCTATTTACACCTAAGCTAGTTCCCATTTTGCGTCTTAACAAAAAGGTTTCTCCATATGTAAACAGATGATGTATTTGCCCTCGGTTAAAACCTGACCAAAAAGATGGGGAGTATGATAATTTACACTCTAATTTTATTTGAATCTGTTGTTATTATGTCGCAATGCTATCTTTGTTGAAACTCTATTTAGTTAAATCCAATTACTGAACTACAATAAATTCTGCTAGCATACAGAAAGGAAGAGGTGTTTTTAGGTTCTTATGAATCTGGATTTATGTTACAAGAAGGCATGGCATCAACATATAAATGCTATCACCGGCATACACAAAATTCAATGTAGCTTTGAAATTGGTTTATTCGGCTGATTTCCTTTATGGAACTATCAGGTGAACCTATTTTAAGGCCTCATTAAGTTTTGTGAATACGGCCATATGCATCTTTGTAAAAAAGTTTAACAAGTCTGAATACAATGAGAAAATGATGAAGTTGAAGTTGTATAGAATGTACTAGCTGACCAGGGCCCGCCCCGCTGCGCCTTCTTTTACTTTATATGGAACAAAATTTTCCTTAAGTTTAAGTTTGGATGTAAGGTGCACTCCATTCGTAAAATACTTTATTTCAGCCCGATATTCTCATGATATCTGATTTTGGGAGTGTTTTCGGGGGTGAGGTGGTCCCCCCCACACTTGCCCTGAAAAAATATCAGCATCAGCCCAATACCTTTCATTTAAGCTCCACATTGACATGGTCGGTAAGTATGCCCGATTTAGGGGTGTTTTGGGGATTGGAGTGGTCTCCCCAAACACAAAGCCCGGAAGATATATCAACAACGTGCTCTATTCTCATATATATCATTTATTTGAACTCCATATTGCCATTGGCCTCAAAATTGGATGTCAAATTCGCTTTCTAATCTCATTTAAACTCCTTATTGCAAAAGTGAGCAAATATTTAGTTCCACTCTCTTTAAGACCCAAATTGTGTTGGTGAGCAAATATGTCCTATTTGGGGGTTGTTATGGTGGTGGGACGTTCCCTAGACAGTTGGTCCCTAATGTTGATATCAGATACGTGGTCTACTCCCAAATACTTTTAATTTGAGCCCCCATATTTCCAAAGTCGGCAAACATGACCGGCTTGGGGGGTGTTTTGGGGGATGGGCGGCCACTCAGTGAGTTGGATTCGTGTTCTACTCTAAAAAACCCTCTTATTTGAGTCTCATATTGCAGTAGTCAGCAAATACTCCCTATGGTGGTGTTGTGGGGATGGGGTGGCCCAATAGACACTTTTCCAGCATATTGACATTAGATTCGTGCTTTACTCCCAAAGATCTTTTATTTGAGCCCCATATTGCCATTGTCGTAAATTTGTCCCCTTTGGGGGATGTTTTTGGGGAGAGGTGGACCCCAAATACTTGGTCCCATATTTGGATATCAGATTCAAATTCTACACTCAAATACCTTTTATTTAAGCCCCATAATCGCATGGTCAGTAAATAAGGCCTGTTTAGGGTGTGTTGGAGAAGGGATGGACCCCCAGAAACTTTGTCCCACATTTGGATATGAGATTCATATTCTACTCGCAAATACCTTTCATTTGAGCCCCATATTGCCATGGTTGGTAAATATGTCCGATCTAGGGGTGTTCTGGGGGTAGGGGTGGTCCCCCTAGCACTTGGTCCGACAGTTGGATATCAGATACGTTTTCTTATCCTAAATACCTTTCATTTGAGTCCCATATTGTCGTGATTGGTCTGAATATAAGTTTGGTAGGTTTTAGGGTGGGGCGGCCCCCCTAGGTACCCCATCCGAAATTTGGATACCAAATTTTTACTTTTAGAGTACTACATGAGAGCACACAAAATTTGGCTTAAATCGCATCAACCATTTCCGAGATCTGCCATTTCTGAAAATTAGGGTAAGGGGGAGAGTCCGCCCCCCCTTCAGATATCAAAAAATTTAGTACCCTATTTTTACCACGGGATCATGATGAACTATCTGTGAAAATTTCAAGAAAATCTGTTCAGCCGTTTCGGAGTCCATAAGGAACACACAAACAAACAAATGTGCTGTTCGAACTGTACGCTTAGCCACTTGTAAAAGTTTAGTTTCTACTTCAAATTACAAATGATGAGCTGCGAGTATAGAGGGGACATCTTTACTATGCATTTTGCGTCGGCGGAATGTATCGATACCGTCGAAAAGCCCGTCAGGGAAGCTCTTCGCTCCCTGGGTGGGCGCAAAGCTGAACCTGGTGAGGAAGATGGACATCTCCCAGCTCACAAAGGCATCGGTCTTCATAAAGGGATGGGGCAGTAAATTTGCGACGGAACGCATGTTGGGATTCTTTGGCAAGCAAAACCAAGGTTTGGTCGCAGAGAAGTGGGAGGTCTTCCACAGGGAGGAGAAGGAGGAAGGAACTCTCCTTCTGGTTGATATTGATCAAATCTCTGTGACAAGTTTGGCTGAGACTAAAGGCACGGCGCTTTACGGAAGCAGGGCTGTCTTTTACAAGATTGTGAACACTAGGATAGGAAAAAATCCTCATACTGAGACATCAGGCTGTGCAATGGCTGACGACGAGACATTCACCATTTCTCTCAATATTGGAAAGACTATAAGCAAAGATCCTGATATTAAAACATTAGGCAATGCAAGGACGAGAGACTCAGCACCGCTTAACAAACAGGGAGCCGACGACGGACCCATCACCGACTTCAAGATTTGGAAGACTAGAATAGGAAAAGATCCTAATATTGAAACATTAGGCAGTGCAGCGACAGAAGTTTCAATGCTGCCTAAAGAACAGGCAGCCGACGATGGTACCATCATCTACTCCCAAGAAGCCCATTTATTTAGGATTTGGAAGACAAAGATAAGCAAAGTTTCTAGTATTCTAACATCAAGCAGGCCACGGTAGCGCAGAGGTTAGCATTTCCGCCTATGACGCTGAACGCCAGGATTCGAATCCTGGCGAGACCATCAGAAAAAATTGTCTGTAGTGGTTTCCCCTCCTAATGCTGGCAACATTTGTGAGGTACTATGACATGTAAAACTTCTCTCCAAAGAGGTGTCACACTGCGGCACGCCGTTCGGACTCGCCTATAAAAAGGAGGCCCCTTATCGTTTAGCTTAAAACTTGAATCGAACTCCACTCATTGATATGTGAGAAGTTTGCCCCTGTTCCTTAGTAGAATGTTCATGGGCAACATTTGCAATTTGCAACATCATGTGGTGCAGTGACGGGAAAGTCAAGGCAATCTGAAGAACAGGGAACGGGCAATGAAATCATCACCTACTCCCAAGAAGCCCATTTACTCAAGATTTGGAAGACTAGGATAGGCAAAGATCCCAACATCGGAACATCAGGCAATGAAGGGACGGAAAACTCAATGCACCCTTACGAACAGCGACTCGACGATGGAACCATTACCGACATTATCAAAATTCGGAAGACTAGGTTAGGCAAAGAACCCAATACTGAAACATCAGGCAGTGAAGTGATGGGAAACTCAATGCAGCCTAAAGAACAGGAAGCGCGTGATGTGACCATTACCCAAGGACCTATGATTGTGGTCATCCAATTAAACCTCCCCCGGAGCGAGACAGATACACACGTTCGGAAATCAGCAAGTGCAAGATTCATATTGCCTTAATTCAGGAGCCATGGACGACCCGAAAGAATGTTTCTAGACTGAACCATATCAACTACCAATTATTCTATGCTAACAATGGAACTCGACCGAGGACCTGCGTTATTATAACCTACACCTACTGCTGTGGTACAGGGTATTGTACCACAGCAGTAGGTAGGCATTTGTTTGTAACACTCAGAAGGATGAGAGATAGATCCATTGATAGGTATACCGATCGACTCAGAAACACTTTCTGAATCGATTTAGTTATTTCCGTCTGTCTGTCCGTGTCCATGTTAATTGTGTACAAAGGACAGGTCGCAGTTTATGTCCAATCGTCATAAAATTTGGTACTGTCATGTTTTTCGGCCTAGAGACGAAGCCTATTGATATTGGCAAAAATCGGTTCAGATTTGGATATAGCGTCCGATTTGGACTAACATTGCAATAATGTGGTCATTTATAAACCGATTCTATCGAAATTTGGCAGGAGGGGGTTTCTCTCGACTCTCGATGTTAATTTCAGGGAAATCGATTCAGATTTAGATATAGCTCGTATATAAAGGGTGATTTTTTTGAGGTTAGGATTTTCATGCATTAGTATTTGACAGATCACGTGGGATTTCAGACATGGTGTCAAAGAGAAAGATGCTCAGTATGCTTTGACATTTCATCATGAATAGACTTACTAACGAGCAACGCTTGCAAATCATTGAATTTTATTACCAAAATCAGTGTTCATTCATGATGAAATGTCAAAGCATACTGAGCATCTTTCTCTTTGACACCATGTCTGAAATCCCACGTGATCTGTCAAATACTAATGCATGAAAATCCTAACCTCAAAAAAATCACCCTTTATATATATCGCCCGATTTTCACTCCTGGAGCCTATTCAAGCGCATTTAATGACCAATCTTCATACAATTTTGTACAAAACTTTTCTTGACGACTGCCACGATATGTAAGAAGTTTTGTCGAAATCGGTTCTGATTTATTGCCCAAAAAGTAATTGCGGATTTTTCATATAGTTGGGGTTGACAAATTTTTTCACAGCTTGTGACTCTGTAATTGCATTCTTTCTTCTGTCAGTTATCAGCTGTCACTTTTAGCTTGCTTTAGAAAAAAAGTGTAAAAAAGTATATTTGATTAAAGTTCATTCTAAGTTTTATTAAAAATGCATTTACTTTCTTTTAAAAAATCCGCAATTATTTTTTGGGCAACCCAATAGATATAGCCCCCATATATATGTTCGCCTGGTTTGGACTAATATTGCAATAATGTGGTCATTTGTTAACTGATTCTATAAATACTGATGAATTTCATGGAAATCGGTTCAGATTTGGATATAGCTCTCATATAAATATATCGCCCGATATTCACTCCTGAAGGCACTGCAAGCGCATTTATTGACCAATCTTGCCAAAATTTTGCACAAAACTTTTATTGACGACTACCACAATATCCATGAAGTTTGTTCGAAATCGGTTCAGATTTAGGTATAGCTACCAAATGTGTGTAAAAATGGTCGTGTATGTTGATGACGCGGCAATTGTGGTTAGGGGAAAGTTTCCCAGCACTGTAAGAGATATACTTCAGGAAGCTCTACGCGCAACAGCAAACTCGGCTACCGAAAGTGGTCAAGGTGAAAATCTGTGCAAGACAAAAATAGTTCGTTTCAGCAGGAGATTCCAATTGTCTACAGTGGCACCTGTCTCCTTGGCAGGAGAGAATGTTCGATTTACAGAAAGCGCAAAATACCTGAGTGTTTTGCTGGATAGGAAATTGAACTTCAAATCCAACATTTTGGTAAGAGCAAATAAGGCAACTCTTGCCCTATACACCTGCAAGAGAACAATTGGCAAAAGTTGGGAATTTAGACCACGTGTCATGCATTGGGTATATACTGCTGTTGTCAGACCTATAATGCTATATGGTGTTGTGGTCTGGTGGACGGCGATTCAAAAGTCCACCTACTGTTCAATACTCAAAAGAATCCAAAGAATGGTTTGTTTGTGCATCACAGCCGCATTGAGAACGACACCAAGCACTGAATTTAATGCAACGTCTAATGCCGCGGACATTGTGGCTAGACAAATTGCAGCGAACACTGCCGTGAGGCTAAGGGAGCTTTCTCTTTGTTCATGTGGCGGCTATGGACACTGTGTTATCCGATGTTCCAGGCAGAGTGGATTACACTCTTTTTGATAAAAACTACTGTACCATTATTCCTGATAGAACGGATTGGAACTATGATAACCCGGTATTAGAAGTTACATAGTAACTATACGGATGGTTCCATACTAGACGACCAGGTGGGCTTTGGGGTGTACTCTAAAGATCCAGAACTGGTCCAAGCGATAAGATTTCCCGTCCACTGCAGTGTGTATCAGGCGGAGATCCTTGCAATTAAGGACCAGGTGGGCTTTGTGGTGTACTCTAAAGATCTAGAACTGATCATATCAAAAACGTTACCCGACCACTGCAGTGTGTATCAAGCGGAGATCCTTGAAATTAAGGAAGAGGTGGAATGGCTAAGATATAATGTCATTACGACGATTGGCATAAATATCTTTTCAAACAGCTAGGCAGCCAGTTCCCTGCAGAACGTATCTCTGAACACAAAAACCGCCCTCGACTGTCGCAGATCTCTCAAGGAGATGGCTGAACAGTTCAAAATTCACTTGTTCTGGGTGCCGGGCCACAGAAATAACCCAGGGAATTCTGAAGCGGGCGAGTTTGCCAGACTAGGAACTACCTTAAACATTCCGGGGATACTGGAATCTGTGGGTATGCCTCTAGCGACATGTAAGTTAAGTTTTCAGGACCAGGCCCGAAGGACAACGAATGATAGATGGTCACAAAAAGGGGGCTGTGAACATTCCAAAACTATGTGACCTAATCTAGACTTGAAGAGGTCTACCGCTTTGCTGTCATTGGCTAGATCAGATGTCTCAGGCATTGTCTCTGTCATGACAGGTCACTGTCTAATCGGAAAACATGCTGATGGACTGAAGGTTGCCAGCAACGATTTTTGCAGAAGCTGTGAGGACATCGAAGATGAAGATATTATATTATATTAAAAAAACGTCTAAGTGAGTCTGATGACAGACTACCACTCAAACCTAGCCAAACCTATCCCCTTTGCATAAAAATGAGCTAAAATAGCTAAAATAAGTAAAATCCCATATAGGTTGACCAATCCGAATCCTGGTTAGCCGCCAACATAAATTCTGCCGAAGATTTACCCAAATTAGACCACATGTGTGATTTTGTTGCAGAAGTTAAGTTGATGAGGTGTTATTTCTTCGCCTTCTATGACTTCCTTCGACGTTTAGTATGCATAATCATTAGAAACCTGGTCATGTGTAATGGTGGTAGATATTAAACTTACAACATTATAACGCACTCTGTATGCCATTTGTATGAAAATCGTACTTTTTATGACATGGACAACATCATAAGATGGGGGAAAAACCTCTTTGAATTGGCCATGTGTTGCTTGGCTCTTGCGCTCAGACAATACTCACATTCATGGGAGTTCGATGGCATACCGCTGTGCACGATTGTGGTCAAATATAATTGAAAGGTGTTTTAATCGCACATTCCGTTTTACGGCTTTATTAAAATAAGCCATAAATAGTCGCGTAAAGATATGGTCAAATAATGGCAATGCAACCTATTGGGTAATGACATCGCATGAATTCGTGACTGTTTTGGATTTCTGATATTAAGTCATATTGATAGTTCAATTTAATGTAAAAGGAAAGAGAGCAATCCGTTTTGATAAAGGACATATAGAAGTTTGTTGACTAATTTCGACCTCAGCAGCCGATTGATTTCTACTTTAGCATGGGCAGGTTTGGGTTAAGTTTACGTAGCAACTCAGTCTCACATAGACGTTTTCGTCGATTGTGATATCAAAGCAATAAGAAAAGGAAGATGCCTCCAAGTTCCTACAGTTGAGCCATCCAAAACGCTTCAAAAAGCCCAACAATTTGCGGATGTTCACATCCGGTAAATCAGACAGGTTCTCAAGAAATGACAACCTAAAGTGGAACTCCTTCTGACTGCCAGTGCGGGATAGACACACAGCAGATGTTCTATAGTCTCTTCTTCTTCGATGTCCTCACAGCTTCTACAGAAGACTTAACTTGCAGCGTTCAGTTTGTCAGCATGTTTTCCCAGCAGACAGTGACCTGTCATGATGGACACAATGAATGAGAACTTTGTTCTAGCCAGCGACAGCAGAGCGGTATACCTGTCTAGATTAGGCCACATAATTTGGGAATGCCCACTACCCACCCCCCTTTTTGACTAACTATCATTCTTTGCCCTTCGGCCTGATCCTGAGGACTTAGCTTATATGACGTTGGATGTATAATCACAGATTCCAGTTCCCCTGGATTGTGTAAGGTAGTTCATATTGTAGTATCACATGATTGTCCGCTCTAGAATTCCCTGGGATATCTGTGTGGTCCGGCACCCAGAACAGGTGAATTTTGAACTGTTCAGCCTGGGGCCTGAATCCCAGGAAAGTGCACTGGCTTTCCAGAAGCGTGATTATACCAAAACTTACTCATGCCTCAGTAGTTTCGAGGACTGCTATGGAGATAAAGTGCAACATAGAGACCATACAACAGGTTCAGAGAACATGCTGTCTTGGCATAGGCGTACACTTAGGCACTGGAGACTATTCTAGATAACCGACTCATTGACATACAGATTAAGTGTGAACCAGCCACTGAGGCTACGCGACTTAAGGCGATGGGAGAATGGATTGAGGATGGGAGCAGCTCATACCATAGCGGATAATCGAGGCGAGAATACGAAACCTAGAAGGAGGGGAAGAGGTTTCCGATCGGATACCTGAAACGGCACTTGGAGTCGATTGCGAGGCACTGCTGCCAGCGGCACAGTTTTGGGCTGACGGAACCCTAGAACAGCCGAAGATAATGTTACACGGATGGATCAAGACTAGCGGACAGAGTGGGCCTGGGGGTCTACATTGATAACCCAAGGACTAAGATCTGTTTTAAACTGCCTGACCATAATACGGTCCTGCAGGCGAAGATCCAGGCGATTACGGAATGCGTGAAGTGGTGTGGTGCTAACGAGAGGACGTCGAGTGTGAACATCTTTACCGAGAGTAAAATTGCCATAAGGGCAATAACAACAAGGACGATAAGGTCACTAATAGTCTTCAGAGTAAGAAGGAGATTAACGCCTTCTCTGAGGATGGCAAAACCCACATCGTTTTGGCGGTGAAGGCCAGAGGACTGCCGTCAACAAACTTGGTTAACCCGAAGCCTTTCGGGTCGACCCAGTCTGAGTTAAGGTCGCGGGCGACGAATGCGCATGCAACCCTGTGGAACAGCGAGACGGTCGGTAGGACGGCGAAAATCCTATAGGGTGATCCAGATCATTAAAAGACGAGGCTATTACTGAAAGGAAGTAAGAAGGAGGTCAGTATAGCTTTTGGTGTCATAACGAGACACATAGGATTACGAGCTCACTTATGCAATATCGGTGCGGCAAGTGATGGCGGGTGTAGGGTATGTGGGGAAGATGATGAGACGTTGGAGCATTTCCTTTGTCATTGCCCTGCTTTAGCGTCTATCAGATACCGGCACCTAGGTAGGGACTTTATACCAGACATGAACCAACATAGGAGAGAGGCATAGAAAACAATTAAGGATTTTGTAAGTAGCACGGAATTCCTAATTTAAATTTTCTTTTTCGAGGTTACTTTTTCTCAAATTTCAGCAAAATTGGTTACTAAATGTAGCTTTTATGGGCCTACGACCTTAAATCGGCAGATCGGTCTATATGAAAGCTTCATCAAGATATAGTTCGATATAGGCCATCTTCGAACATAACCTGATTATGGACAAAAAGAGAATCTGTGCAAAGTTTCAGCTCAATATCTCTATTTTGAAAGAATGTAAAGGGATTTCAACAGACAGACGGACGGACGGATTTTTAGACATTTACGACGACCTTTGTATACTTTATAGGTTCAGAAATTGATATTTCCATGTGTTGCAAACGGAATGACAAAATGAATACAGCCCTAATATTCGGTGGCAGGAATAAAATAAATTACAACAGTTACTGAAGTTCTTTTGTTTTTATTGACCTTTCACATAAGTAAGTTTCTCTGGCGCACCCTGTATTATGGGCATAAAGAGTTAGATAAGTAAAGTACGCTGAAGCCGTCCGTTGTTTTTACAGATTACCTATGTCATGTGCTACGTCCTTCTCTTCATGAAGGGTGGAATCGATGCTGAGACCTACTTGCTGAATGAATTTCAGCCGTCAATCACAATATGAAATATCTGGTTTCCAATTTTTTGTTCTGGCGACTAAAATTTAGTTAATGTGAAGTACACTTATGAGTCGCACTATTATACCCCTGGTTGTCTCGTTTGGATTCCCCTAGTTGTATGTACGTGAGGTTTTTCACTCAAATAGCCCTGACTACTCCTTCAATTTCAATGCACGTGCTTTAAAATTTTTTTCGAATTCACAAAGAGACAACATGGGATTGTTAAACGCCTGTTGACAAAATACTATAAAATTAATTGTTATCACCGAAGTATATGACTATGAAGCATTTTTTCACAACGAAAATATTCAAAATGACACTCGACAAATATCACACAAACTATGATAAAAATGGGCCTACTACAGACACACAATTATGTTGAAAGGGATAGTTGCAAAGGCCCAAAGCAAGAATGGCCCTTTTGTTTTGAAAATCCCAACAAGAAATTTTTCAAAATCAAACTTTCAAAATGTCAAATTAAATTATCCCAAATGTTTAAGACTGAAACAAATTGTGTCTTAATTTTAAAGATTCGAGCCAAAGATAAGCATACTTATTTCAAAGATGATCAAGTTTTCAACTTTTTAAGAAAACAATTCCTTTGGTGAAAGATATTTTCTCTGAAATTAAGGGCTTTTTATACCCTTCACCTTAGGATGGGGGCTTACTAATTTCGTCATTCTGTTTGTAACACCTCCTAATATGCGTCTGAGACCCCATAAAGTATATATATTCTTCGTCGTCATGACATTTTAAGTCGATCTTGCCATGTCCGTCCGTCTGTCCGTCCATCTGTCCGTCCGTCCGTCCGTCTGACCGTTCGTCCGTCTGTCTGTCTATCGAAAGCACGCTTACTTTCGAAGGATTAAAGCTAGGCGCTGGCAATTTTGCACAAATTCTTTTATTGTAAAAGGGCTAAATCGGTCCATGTTTTGATATAGCTGCCCTAAAAAACAGTTCTTGGGTCTTGACTTCTTGAAACGCTAGAGGGCGTAACTATAAACCGATTATTTTACACGCTGTGTTTTGGTGTCACTTCCAACAACTGTGCTAAGTATAGTTTAAATCGGTTCATAACCTATATAGCTGCCATATAAACCTATCTGGGGTCTTGACTTCTTCTGATTTAAGCTTTATCCGATTTGGCTGAAATTTTGCAGGAGGTATTCTGCTATGACTTTCAACAACTGTGCTTGAGCCGCTAGAGGGCGCTGAAATTTTGCATGAGGTGTTTTGTTATGTCTTCCAAGAACTGTGCTTCCTATAGCGCAAGTCGGTACATAACCTGATATAGCTGCCATATAAACTGATTGTGGGTCTTGACTTCCTCAGCTTTTAGAGGGCGCAATTCTCGTCCGATTTGGCTGAAATTTTGCATGAGGTGTTTTGTTATGACTTCCAACAACTATGTTAAGTACGATTCAAATCGGTTCATAATCTGTGATAGCTGTCATATAAACTGATCATGGGTCTTGACTTCCTCAGCTTTTAGAGGGCGCAATTCTCGTCCGATTTGGCTGAAATTTTGCATGAGGTGTTTTGTTATGACTTCCAACAACTGTGTTAAGTACGATTCAAATCGGTTCATAATCTGTGATAGCTGTCATATAAACCGATCTTGGATCTTGACTTCTTGAGCCAATAGAGCGCGCAATTCTCATCCGATTTGGCTGAAATTTTGCATGAGGTGTTTTGTTATGACTTCCCATAACTGTGCTACGTATGGCGAAAATTGGTAAATAACCTGATATAGCTGCCATATAAACCTATCTGGGATCTTGACTTCTTGACCCTCTATATCGGCCTATAACCTGATATAGCTCCCATATAAACCGATCTCTCGATCTCAAGACCCATGATCGGTATATTTGACAGTTATATCAGCACAGATGTTTGAAGTGATACCAAAACACCGCGTGCAAAATTACAGCCCAATCGGATAAAAATTGCGCCCTCTAAAAGCTGAAGAAGTCAAGACCCATGATCAGTTTATATGGCAGCTATATCAGTTTATGTACCGATTTGCGCCATGGTAAGCACAGTTCTTGGTCAGGAATCGGATATAGCTCCCATATAAACCGACCTCCGGATTTGAGTTCTTGTGCCCCTGGAAGCCTCAATTTTCATCCGATTTGGCTGAAATTTTGCACACAGTGTTCTGTTACGATTTCCAAAGGCTGTGCCAAGTACGGTCTATAACCTGATATAGCTCCCATATTTGAGCAGAATCCATGGTGGTGGATTTCCAAGATTCGGCCCGGTCGAACTTAGCACGCTTTTATTTGTTTCAAATGGCAAAGTTCCTCACAAATGTCGCAAGCATTAAGAGGAAATGAGCTCCACTGAAAATTTTTCTGATAGTCTCGCCAGGCAACAGCAACAAATTACTGCTGTCAGCAGACTTCCTGCTGTTACAGCAAACATTTTTGCTGTTTTTACTAAAAAACTTCTCTGAATGTCTTTATTTTAAAGTTTTTGTTCTGTGGCTCGTTTGCATTGCTAAAATCATACATATTAGGAAAATCTTAGATTTTGGTTCAAATTTTTTTCTGTGTAGAAGGAATTTTTTTTCAAAATAAGCCTTTCAGTTCAAATAGTATTGTGGAACAGAATGATGTTTATATGTCTTTGCAATTATGACAATATTATTGTACATTACCTTAAAGTCTGCATATGTCACAAGAATGAACTGTGGTGATTGTGGAGTTCAAATTCATTGTTTTGGGTTATCTGAAAGTAAAAAGATATGATATTTATTTCAGATTGTGATAAAATATAAAGAATAGCATGCAGCTCTTAAGACATTACATTAAATACCTCTTCCGCTCCTGCTAATCAATAATTTGTTAGAAATTGTTTTGTGATTTTTCAAACCATATCCTAGCTCGAGATATCATAGCAAAGAACTTATAAAAGTTAGACAAGTGTGTGCTGTTATTCCAAACATTTTGACTGGCATGATGGATCGCGATTTCTGATACGCCATGTATCTTCAACAACACTTTTGTCAAATTCATTAAGGTGCTCTACCTACCCAACGACTATTGGGTATGGTGTAAAACACGATTTTGTTTTGAAGCAGGGCTTAATAAGTCCTCTAACTCTCGCTAGCCCAGTAAGAGCTAGCTATCTCAGATAATCCCTCAGATGGGCCAGTAACCCGCTCGCGCAAAACCACAAAATTACTCTGAGAAACAAAAATAGTAAAAACGGACTCCCCTAACCTTGAAGGCCTACGCAAACCACAAAAGAACCATGATCAGGAGATCTACACCTCGAATGCCCGTACTCTTTAAATGGAAGGTGCAGTGTACGCACTGACGGATGTGTTGGAAAAGTACAAGGCAGATATTACCGCTTTACAGGAAGTGCGATGGACCGAGAATAGCCTCACGACAACATCCAGAGGAGACGAACTATACTAAAGCTGCCATAACACGAGGCATGCATTTGGCTGTGGATTTGTGGTTAGTCGGAGACAAAAACGCCTTGTCTCAAGCTACACTCCGCTGTATGAGAGGCTAGCCACAATCCGCATAAGCCAAGCCAAATTCTTCAACATCAGCCTTATTTGTGCCCAAGCCCTGATGGAAGACAAGGACGAGCAGACCACAACGACCGCCCACCCCCCACGATATGAAAATCGTTCCAGGAGATTTGAATGCGAAGATGGGGAGGGAAAATCTCATTGGTCCAACAGTTGAAAAATGTTGCCACCACGTGATAACGTCAGATAATGAGTTGAGGATCAAGAAGTAAGGAACCAAATTCATCACGTTGTGATAGATGGAAGGCATTCAGCCAGCGTGTTAGTCGTTCGATTGATCCGAGGAGCGAACATAGAACCATGTTGCTGCAAAGGTTCACACCCATTTGAGCACAGCGAGAAAAGTACTATCTCACACTGCATGGAAACTGGGTATTGAAAAGCTGCAAACACAATAGATGGCCACGGCATACTCCACTCGACTGACTCAACTGCTTAATGAAAGTACTCCTTATCAATCCACATTGCCCACTCCTTGGAAAATGTTGCAAAATTCGAAAATCCATATTTGGGCACCAGCGGTAAATCCACCAAGAAATCTATGGTACGACCGAAAGTCTCGAAATGCCACTGCGGCATACAGAGCAGCCCTGCACCGTGCCAGATGAAGCTGGGGTATCGGGAGAAAAGGAGAGAGGAGAAATGTCTATTCTGCAGAAAGAACTAGTAAGGAAAGGCGAAGTCGAAACTTATGTTGTTGAAATCTAGTCAGACTACAATGTAGTAAACACTCAAAAAATTTTGAACCTCAACACTAGTTAAAATGAACTAACTTTGGGAAATATTGAACTTCCTATGGCGCTAAAGAGTTATATGCTCGCTATGAGTTCAATAATTTTATAGCAGTTAGAAAATTATTTTTAAAGAGTATTAGTTCACTTTGAACTTCGCACAAGTAAAAAATGAACTAAGGACTATTGAAACTGAGAGGTAAAATAATTGAAAAAATTGATATATCCGAACTGTTCGAAGCTTTCAATTGAAGTTTGGCACACATATCTTGATTAAATAACCCATTTAGTTCCGTCTGTCTCTCACCCCCACCCCATCAATTGCTCAGGTGTTTTGAAGAAGACAAATTTAGTATGAAACATTGTAATTATAAGTCAAATAAAACTTTACCTTGGTCGCAGCCGAGAGTTGAACCAAGAACATTCCGTTTACAAAGAAGGCGCTCTACACATTCATCCACATCACCATTAGTTGAGTCTTTGACTATTTTTCCAATATTCGCAAACAACACAAAAGCAAAGCATTTTCTAACTCTTTTCCATCAAAGATGGCATTGCTTTTTTATATCCACCACCATTGGAGGGGAGTATACTAATCTAGTCATTCCGTTTGTAACACCTCGAAATATTCGTCTGAGACCCCATAAAGTATATAAATACTTGATCGTCTCGACGTTTTGAGTCGATCTTACAAAAGGAGGCCCCTTATGGTTGAGCTTAAACTTGATTCGGACAGCACTCATTGATATGTGAGAAGTTTGCCCCTGTTTCATGGGCAAATTGCAAGATCAGGTTATGAACCGATTTTGACCATAATTGGCACAGTTGTTGGAAGTCATAACAAAAGACTATATGCAAAATTTCAGACAAATCAGATAAAAATTGCTAAAAGGCTAAAGAAGTTCCAGAATCGGGTTATATGGCCGTTATATCAAAGCATGGACCGATATGGCCCATTTACTATCCCAACCGACCTACACTAACAGGAAATATTCGTGAAAAATTTCAAACGCCTAGCTTTACTCCTTCGAAAATTAGCGTGTTTTCGACAGACACACGTACGGAAAGACGGACAGACAGAAGGACGGACGGATGGAGATGGCTAAATCGACTTAGAATTATATGTATATGAGTTGTTGGATCTCAGATCAACATTTCTTTGTGCTACAAACGCAATGACGAAATTAGTATACCCCCTATCCCATGGTGGTGGGTATAAAGAACGATTGAAATTTCACAACTAGGCCTTTTTTGCCTGTGGCCTATTATTCTCCACATTTATATGCCTCTCATGACAACCGCACACATGCGTTGCATGCATTCATTCAAATGCATCCGCACACCCAAATGTGTGGTTAGGCCTGCAGTCGTAAAGCTTATCTAACGCTCTAATGCAATTCCTCTTAATGTGAAATCACAACAAACCAACAATTATGAGCGTTATGCTAAACTCTGCATTCATGCCCACCACACATGCTCACGGCCACTGGCAAAAGAAATAGCAACGGCAGCACTCCAAAATCGAGACACTCGAGAGTAAAACTAATAACGAAATCCGCAGACACATCACCATTAGTTGAGTCTTTGACTATTTTTCCAATATTCGCAAACAACACAAAAGCAAAGCATTTTCTAACTCTTTTCCATCAAAGATGGCATTGCTTTTTTATATCCACCACCATAGGAGGGGAGTATACTAATCTAGTCATTCCGTTTGTAACACCTCGAAATATTCGTCTGAGACCCCATAAAGTATATAAATACTTGATCGTCTCGACGTTTTGAGTCGATCTTACAAAAGGAGGCCCCTTATGGTTGAGCTTAAACTTGATTCGGACAGCACTCATTGATATGTGAGAAGTTTGCCCCTGTTTCATGGGCAAATTGCAAGATCAGGTTATGAACCGATTTTGACCATAATTGGCACAGTTGTTGGAAGTCATAACAAAAGACTATATGCAAAATTTCAGACAAATCAGATAAAAATTGCTAAAAGGCTAAAGAAGTTCCAGAATCGGGTTATATGGCCGTTATATCAAAGCATGGACCGATATGGCCCATTTACTATCCCAACCGACCTACACTAACAGGAAATATTCGTGAAAAATTTCAAACGCCTAGCTTTACTCCTTCGAAAATTAGCGTGTTTTCGACAGACACACGTACGGAAAGACGGACGGACAGAAGGACGGACGGATGGAGATGGCGAAATCGACTTAGAATTATATGTATATGAGTTGTTGGATCTCAGATCAACATTTCTTTGTGCTACAAACGCAATGACGAAATTAGTATACCCCCTATCCCATGGTGGTGGGTATAAAGAACGATTGAAATTTCACAACTAGGCCTTTTTTGCCTGTGGCCTATTATTCTCCCAATTTATATGCCTTTCTTGATAACCGCACACATGCGTTGCATGCATTCATTCAAATGCATCCGCACACCCAAATGTGTGGTTAGGCCTGCAGTCGTAAAACTTATCTAACGCTCTAATGCAATTCCTCTTAATGTGAAATCACAACAAATCAACAATTATGAGCGTTATGCTAAACTCTGCATTCATGCCCACCACACATGCTCACGGCCACTGGCAAAAGAAATAGCAACGGCAGCACTCCAAAATCGAGACACTCGAAAGTAAAACTAATAACGAAATCCGCAGACACGAGATGAGTGAATGGGGCTCACACTGATGCTAACAACGATGACGATGATGATGGTGATGGTGATGACGATAAAATAATCAATGCTATGAAATATGGAAGGCATGAATGAATGACTTGCCTCACTCAGCTGATCAAAACAAATGTTTGTCATGCTAATCTTCGTCTTGGCCTGCCTTCATAGACACACTCATTTCATCATTATCACCAACGTCATCATCATCACCATCACCCTCCTCAATGATGACGCCGTCATTGTCGTGAGGTTAATGAAAATGTTGGCACTCCAAGTCAAGTGCTTCCAACTGCATCCAAGCCAAGCACGTCCCATGAAACGAAATGTTAAGCTTTGGCGCCATGGGCGCCAAAATTAAATGCTATTACAACAACATCAAATACCTTGCACCCAAAATGCAGCCGCCACACATGCGCAGCATCATGTGCACACACAGCGGAGATGCGGTAAATTAAAAATTGTATTTCACCCCCCTTCCAAAACGTCCGCAGCATTACCACTCATGGAATGCAAGACCAGTGGTGGTCTTCGACGGACTATGTGTAAATATTTGGAAAGTGAATGGTTAGGAAAAGAGGTGAGAAATTTTCCTGAAACTTTTAATGAATGGAATTTTTGGCCGGAAATTAGACATACATAGCCCACCTGGGTGAAATAATTGTCACGAGACAAAATTGGCGTAGTTGATGTCACAATGCAGTGCAAAATTTTGTTGAGGATGAATCGCAGCAAAATTTAAATTAAACAAGTAAAAGCGTGCCTAGTTCGGCCAGGCCGAATCTTGGGAACCCACGACCACCAGAACACCGCATGCAAAATTTCAACCAAATCGGCTATACGGACGGAAGGACAGACGGAAGGACGGACGGAAGGACGGACGGACGGAAGGACGGACGGAAGGACGGACGGAAGGACGGACGGAAGGACGGACGGAAGGACGGACGGAAGGACGGACGGAAGGACGGACGGAAGGACGGACGGAAGGACGGACGGAAGGACGGACGGAAGGACGGACGGAAGGACGGACGGAAGGACGGACGGAAGGACGGACGGAAGGACGGACGGAAGGACGGACGGAAGGACGGACGGAAGGACGGACGGAAGGACGGACGGAAGGACGGACGGAAGGACGGACGGAAGGACGGACGGAAGGACGGACGGAAGGACGGACGGAAGGACGGACGGACGGAAGGACGGACGGAAGGACGGACGGAAGGACGGACGGAAGGACGGACGGACGGAAGGACGGACGGAAGGACGGACGGAAGGACGGACGGAAGGACGGAAGGACGGACGGACGGAAGGACGGACGGAAGGACGGAAGGACGGACGGAAGGACGGACGGAAGGACGGACGGAAGGACGGACGGAAGGACGGACGGAGGGACGGACGTCGTCGTCGTCCTACCGACTGTTTCGCTGTTCCACAGTGCTACGTGTGCGTTTGTCGCCCACGCCCTTATTTTGGACTGCGTTGGCCCGAAAGGCTTCGGGTTAACCATGTTTATTGGCGGCAGTTCTCTGGCCTTCACCGCCAAATCGTCTGCTCTTTCGTTCCCCCTTACTCTGTTATGGCCCGGCACCCAAACGAAGCGGATTGTGCCATCCTCAGAGAAGGCGTTAATCTCCTTCTTACACTGCAAGACTGTTTGTGATCTTACCGTCCTCGTTGTTATTGCCCTTATGGCAATTTTACTCTCGGTAAAGACGTTCACACTCGATGTGCGTTAGCGCCACACCACTTCACGCCTTCCGTGAACGCCTAGATCTTCGTCTGCAGGACCGTATTATGGTCAGGCAGTTTAAACAGATCTTAGTCCTTGGGTTATCAATGTAGACCACCAGGCCCACTCTGTCCTGTGGCTTTGATCCATCCGTGTAACATGATCTTCCAGACGGCAGTACTAGGGTTCCGCCAGTCCAAGTTTGTGCCGCTGGCAGCATTGCCTCGCACTCGACCTCAAGTGTTGTCTCGGGTATCCGATCGGAAACCTCTTACCTTCCTTTCAGGTTTCCTATCGTCGCCTCGATTATACCGCGATGGTATGAGCTGCTCAATCCATTGAGCCTGAAGTCTCAATCCATTGAGCTTTAAGTCTCATGGCCGCAGAGGCTGCCTCAAATTTAAGTTTTTAGGCCTATAAAACGGGAATTGTTTAACCGATGGATTTGGTACATTATGTTGTTATGGACCCTTACATAGCCTTCCTGAGTAGACTGGACTATATTTAAATGTAACTGCTAAGGGTTCATAAATTATGAAAGGTGCTTAATATACATATCCGAGGCAGTGGATATCTAAAGTTCGGCCCTGGCGAACTTAAAGCCTTTCTACTTGTTCAGATTTAGAAGGGATAGTCGTGCAGAATGTGTGCCAAAATTTCTCCCAATCCACCTTTCTTCTGTTAAGCCAATGGACCACTTCTGCAGTATTGTCTCCAATAGTGAAACTAATATAACGATGATCAGAGAAGCAGGGGTCATCCAACACTTCCCATTCACATATCCTTACGCTTAAATCTACCAATACAAAGGTAGCATCTAGTACCATCTGCCCCAAAGAGGTGTCGTATTGCGTCACGCCGTAAGGACTCGGCTATAAAAAAGAGGTACCTTATCATTGAGCTTAAACTTTAATCAGGCAGCTTTTTTTGATACCTGAAAAGTTTGCCACTGTTCCTTAGTGGAATTTTCATGGGCAACATTTTTATACTTGACCGCCTCCGACTGCCGGGACGTTGTATGGGAGTTATTTGAAACGATTTCTTCCAATCTCAATAGGCTTCGTCTCTAGCTGCAAAAAGAAGTCTTTGCACATTTTCGAGATGATGGTATTCAATTAAACATCAGAAGGTGCATCAATGGGTCTCTCTCTCTCTCTCTCCCTCTCTTTCTACTACACGTAACAAACATATGCACTATGTTATTATAAACTGCATTGGAGTAGTGGTGTAGGGTATACAAATCGAAAAGACAGCTATTAAATCTTTACCAAAGTCTTCAGATTCCTTCAAAATCGAGCTTGTATTTGAAATATGCAAATTTCTTTCATTACCATTTAAATCAGCATAGGTAGGTATTTTTCCACTGCGCATGCGTCTTGTTTAGTTATTTATTGCTGCTTATTTATTTTAGCCACCGCCAATGATTGTAAGGGAAGGAAGGGTGCACAGCGCTGCTTTGTGGATGATGTTGGTAATGCTTACGAGAATGATGATGTTTGTTGGCACTTAAATTATCATAAGCAAACAAAATAATGCTGATGGATAAGGTGTATGGGAAGAGATGGCTACAGCAGGCATGAAACAGACAATGACTAAATGGATCTTGAATTTACTTGGCATATACATTTCTAGCAAGAGAACATCAACACCACCACCACATCCAGCACCAACCAGCAATAGGTGCAACATCTGCAAAGGTTAAAAAAAAAAAAACCTAATAAAAGTTTGTGGTAGCAATGGGCATACCATACGCCTAGAAATGTAACTTGAACAAGGACCCACCACACACTCCTCTATGCGTTCAGCTCATACATAAGGTTTTACGCTTTCAGACACTGTTCTTGAGCGCCAAGAAGATGCCAAAGACCAAAATAGCCTAGCCCCCAAGTACGAGTAGCAGGCCTCTCAAGTGCTAAACTTGGAAACGTTTGTCTAGTGCCACTAAAGTGAGCACTTGAAAGATCGCCCTCGTCGTCATCGACTCTGCCACCATGGTTGCGCCTCATCATCATTGCTACTCAGTCAGTGTTGTTAGTTTTCTTCACATTCAAGTGCTACTGGCGTTTTTCGGCGGTTCGCTGCTGTTGCTGGTGGTGGTGGTGGTGGTGATGATCTTTAAGACGATACAGTATCTCCGGATTTGAATTTTGAATTTGAATTTTCTATACGAATTTAAATGTCGTGCATATGAATGATGTGAAATACGATTAAAATATTTAGAAACTAAACTGCTTAGAGGGTACAAAAAACAGGGAAATGGAGAGGGAGTAAAAGATGTGGAGAGCCAACACATATACCTGCCAGACAAACACTTGATTAAGTATTTTGTTATTTCGTTTAGTTTTTGAAAGCCAATATTTGAATAATGATTTAATAAAATAATTCAGGCAGCCATTGAGCCATTGATTCAGGGAGTAACTGAAGGGCAAATTAGTACCGCTTGTGATGGAGTAGTGTAGGATGGCCATTGGTGATATAGTTCTTGCCTTCACTCAAAAGTGATTAATCATATGCAAAGTTTTTGGACCCTTTTTATACCCACCACCGTAGGATAGGGGGTATATTCATTGAGTTATTCCGTTTGCAAGACATCGAAAAATCAATTGCCAACCTCACAAAGTATATCGGATCGTCGTAAAATTCCAAGACGATTTAACGATGTTCGTGTGTCTGTCCGTCCGTCTGTTGTAATCACTCTAGAGCCTTTAAAAATTGAGATATTGAGCTGATATTTGGTACAGATACGTATTTTTGATGCGCGCTGGTTAGGTTCTTGAACGGGCCAAATCGGACCATATTTGGATATAGCTGCTATATAGACGGATCAGCCGATAAAGGGTCTGAAGTCCATAAAAGCTTTATTTTTTAAGCGATTTCGCTGAAATTTAAAACGGAGAGTAGTTTAAGACTTCCCGATATCTGACCCAAATATGGTTCAGATCGGACTATATTTAGATATAGCTGTCATATAGACCGATCTCCCGATAAAGGGTCTGAAGCCCATAAAAGCTTTATTTTTTAACCGATTTCGCCGAAATTCGAAATAGTGATTAGTTTTAGGCCTCCCAATATAGGACCCGAATATGGTTCAGATCGGACTATATTTAGATATAGCTGTCATATACACCGATCTGCCGATAAAGGGTCTGAAGCCCATATGAGCTTTATTTTTGAACCGATTTCGCTGAAATTTGAAACAGTGAGTAGTTTAAGCCTCCCAACGTAGGACCCAAACATGGTAAAGATCTGACATTATTTCGATATAGCTGTCATATAGACCGATCTGCCGTTTAAGGGTCTGAAGCCCATAAAAGCTTTATTTTTTAACCGATTTCGCTGAAATTTGAAACAGTGAGTAGTTTTAGGCCTCCCGACATCTGACCGAAATATGGTTCGGATCGAACTATATTTAGATATAGCTGTCATATAGACCGATTTGCCGATAGAGGGTCTGAAGCCCATAAAAGCTTAAGTTTCGAACCGATTTCGCTGAAATTCGAAACAGTGAGTAGTTTAAGGCCTTCCAATATCGGACCCAAATATGGTTCAGATCAGACTATATTTACATATAGCTGAATAATGATCGGTTTATTTTTGGATATAGCTGTCAAAAAAAACCAATATTTTGTTCTACAAACTTCGGATTGTGACGAAATGGTGCATGTATACCCGAGGTGATGGGTATACAAAGTTCGGCCCGGCCGAGCTTAATGCCTTTTTATTTGTTTCCATTCAAATGACATTAAAATCAAAGAAATTAACAAAATAAATCAGGTTAAAATGTTCAAACAAATTGTACTAAAGATATCTCCTCTTCTTTGTCATCACTCATTCGTAATGGTTTTTCGTAAATCGGAGATCGTTAATCAAAGCCTATCATACAAGCTTTAGCATTTCGTCACAATAGCACAAATGAAATATAGACCTTAAATATGGTTAGACTATCCATTTTATGTAAATGGTTTACTCCAAGCTAAGACTAAACTCGAATAGGCTTTAATGTTTGACTTTAGTTAAATATGAACTCATACCAGAAATAAGTTTATCTTATTTACGGTGCAGAACTATGACAAAAGAGGATGCGGTATTTCCACATGAGCTCGCGTATAGAAAGCTTCTTTTGGGTATATCTGCAAGCGAACAGTTTATCACAGTAGCCCTGAAATAACACAAAAGTTTGGCTGTGGATAGGCAACCCAGTCACACAAAACGGAGTAAACAAACTAAAACTGGAGGTCACTAAACACTCCTTCTAGGTATATATCTCAAAAGGGTAGTTTTAGTACACTTTTTTAAAGAATAGATTTAGTACACTTTTTTAGAGGGTAAATTTAGTCCCCTTTTTTTAAAGGGTAGTTTTAGTACCCTTTTCTTAAAGCGTGGTTTTAGTACCCCTTTCTTAAAGGGTAGTTTTAGTACCCTTTTCTTAGAGGGTAGTTTAGTATCCTTTCTTAAGGGGTAGATTTGGGAAAAGGGTAGCTTTAGTACCATTATCTCGGGAAAAAGGTAGATTTAGCTCCTTTTCGTAGGCGAAAGGGTAACTTTAGCACATTTTCCTAGGGGAAAGGGTAGCTTTAGCAACTTTTCCTAGGGTAAAGGGCAGCTTTAGCAACATTTCCTAAGGAAAGGGTAGCTTAAGTACTCCCTTTCCTTTGAGGAAGTCTAGTTTTGTACACTTTTCTCAGCAAAACGGAATTTTAGTACACCTAGCTTGAGAGAAGGGAAGATTTAGCACATTTTCCTAGAGGGAAGAGTAGTTTTAGCACCCTTACATCGGAAGAACGCCAGTTTTAGAACCCTATCCTTTGGGAAAGGGAACTTTTAGTACCTTTCCTTTGGGAAAGGGTAGGTTTAGTACCCTTTGCTTTGGTAAAGGGTAGTTTTAGTATCCTTTCCTAAAGAACATGGTAGTTTTAGTACCTTTTTCCTTTCGGAAAAAGTAGTTTTAGTACCCCTCCTTAGGGGAAGGGTAGTTTTAGTACCCTTCCCTTTGTGAAAGTGTCGTTTTAGTGTCCTCTCCTTTGGGAAAGGGTAGTTTTATTACCCTTTCCTTTTAAAAAGGGTAATTTAGTACCCTTTCCTTTTGAAAAGGGTAGCTTTAGTACCCTTTCCTTTAGAAAATGGTAGTTTTAGCACCTTTTCCTTTCGTAAAAAGTAGTTTTAGTACCCTTTCCTTTTAAAAAGGATAGTTTTAGTACCCTTTCCTTTTGGAAAGGGTAGCTTTAGTGCTCTTTTCTTTTGGAAAGGGTAGTTTTAATACCCTTTTCTTTGGGAAAGTGCAGTTTTATAAGCCTTTCCTTCGGGAAAAGGTAGTTTTAGTACCTTTCCTATGGACAAGGGTAGTTTTAGAACCCTTTCCTTTGGGAAAAGGTAGTTTTAGTACCTTTCCTTTGAATAAGGGTAGTTTTAGTATCTTTCCTTTGGAAAAGTGTAGTTTTGGTACCCTTTCCTTTGAAAAAGGGCAATTTTAGTACCCTTTGCTAAAGAAAGGGGTAGTTTTCGGAACCTTTCCGCAGGGAAACTGTAGTTTTAGTACTCATTTCTTAGGAAAAGGGCATACTTTCTTTTGGGAAAGGGTAGATTTAGTACCCTTTCCTTTTTGGAAAGGGTAGTTTGAGCACCCTTTCCTTTGGAAGAGGGTACCTTTAGTACTAGATAAATTAAATTTTCATTAAAATGAAATTAATGGCTCATGCGTGACAATTCGAAAGGAAGCTCATTACCCATTATCATGGGGGTAATAAAAAAATCCCGGAAAGGAAACTCAAAAGTATATTAACAAACATCTAAAGGCCCAATGTTAAAAGGAAAAACAGATGGTGTCAGACTTGAAGGCATAAAAAGCAGTAGCCTCTAACCCTCTGACTATGTTTCTCCATAAAAAGGATACACAGGCGATTATGTCAGGCTAACGTTGTCATTACATTACGCCGAAAGGAATGCAATACAAATGATCGTTTGATTATCTTTTACACGCCAATCTCATTCGAATTCTTGAGTAATGCTTTCTCAACTCAAGTAGCAAATTGCTACCCAAGAAGAGTATGATAATAAGAAGCATGCCAACATTAGCAGCAACAACACCAAGCCGGAACCAAAAGAAAAACACCACCAAAAGATACATGAAAGCAGCCATACAGTCGATCGCCTTCCACCTTTTTAAGCCATTCTTGATTAGGATCGTCTGCCATTTGTCTTACGTTTATAGTCGTACAGCAATTAGAAAACCAAAAACCATTTCTAATCTGCCCAGAGCTACGCTGAATTACCCTGCACTACACACCCTCCCTCCATGGTAGTCAATGGAAGTTCTTGAGTGTGTTGGTGGCACCAATGGTCGGTGGTTGGTAAATATTTTTCAGGAAACCGGAAACCAAACGGAAATGGCGTTTTATACAATTGATACGGCTGTTATCAAAGTAAATAACAGCCATACCAACACTTTGGCTGTTTTCACATTGTTGCTCATTTACCTGTTGAAGGAGAGCAGGAAAGCAAGACAATGGCAACATCCACAGTATAATCCTCGAGCAAACATTGATATTCGTTTAAGGTAAATTTGAACAAAAAACAAAAACTCAAAGCCTTTAAGAAGCAACATTTTTCAATATGATCCAAAAATTCAATTTGAATCGAAAGTACGGCCCATATAATTAAATGTTTGAAGATTATTTCATGCAAATGTTGACAGTGACTGCGCCTCAAATGGTCCCTATGCCTAGTCCAATTTTGGCAACATTTCGGCCAGCATCTAGCGAGTTAATGCTTCAATAATGTCTTCCAATGCACTAAAGGTCCTCCTGATTTCAGGGGGATTTGACGAGATTCTTATCCAGGAACCCTGGGTGTGTGGAGGAATGGTTCGTGGACTAAGAATTCCGGATTTGAAACTACTCAAAGGTACGGGGAATGGGAGACACATATCACCAGATATAGGAAAGTTTGGATGTCAACGGGGGGTGAGCTGCTTATGAAATTTCTTATAAGTAGCAATCTGGCGATTTGCAATCAAGGGGCTAAACCGACCTTTATTACCAGGAACAGTTAGGAGGTACTAGATATTATCTTTATCTCGGAAGATATAAGCGCAAGAATATGTGACTGGAATGACTTGAATGACCACAGCTTCTCTGATCATCGTTATATTAGTTCCAGCCTTGGGGAAAATACTGCAGAATTGGTCCCTCGGCTAAACAGAAGAAAGGCGGTTTGGGATAAATTTCGGCACAAAACCCTATCCCCTCTAGACCAAAAAAGGAAGTGGCAACTGCGCAGGATATAGACATAGTGGTCAAGATGATCACGAAGGACCTGAATGACTAGCTTGTGTCAGCATGTCCTAGTGCCAAGCCAATGGGCAAACAGCGACCGCCATGGTAGACCCCAGAGCTGGTTAGACTAAGAAAGGACTTGGAGAAAATACTGCTGAATTGGTCCCTCGGCTAAACAGAAGAAAGGCGGTTTTGGATAAATTTCGGCACAAATCCCTATCCCCTCTAGACCAGAAAAGGAGGTGGCAACTGCGCACGATATAGTCATAGTGGTCAAGATGATCACGAAGGCCCTGAATTTCTAGCTTGTGTCAGCATGTCCCAGTGCCAAGCCAAGGGGCAAACAGCGACCGCCATGCTAGACCCCAGAGCTGGTTAGTCTAAGGAAGGACTGCATTCCAAAACTCTTCAACAGAGCGAAGGCCACAAAAACACCACACGATTGGGACATCTAAAAGGCTGAGCTAAGAAAATATAAGGGCGAGCTGAGAAAGGCCCAAAACAAATCCTGAGTAGAATTCTGCAGCTCCGTGGAGGATACATCTGAGGCCTCAAGGCTAAGGAAGATTCAGTCCTTGTGACCCATTACGATGGGGTATATTCAGAAGTCAAAGAATATATGGACAATGTCTAGTGAGGAGACACTAGAACTGCTCGTTGATACACATTTCCCGGGAAATTCTCCAACGGACAACGTGATGCCAGAAGATTTTGTCACTGGTATGCATTCGTCGGAAATTATTAGGGAAATTGTGTCTGCGCCGAAAATCCTTTGGGCGATAAGAAGTTTCGACTCCTTTAAGTCGCCAGATCCTGATGATGTATCACCGGTTGAATGACAAGCTGTGTCTGATAGACTGGTTCCATGGCTTAGGGAGATAAACTCTGCTTGTGGCAGAATGTCCTATATTCCATGGGGGTTGGGGGGACACAAAGGTCATTTTCATTCCGAAAGCAGGAAAATCCTACCACATGAAGGGGAACGATTTTCGTCCTATTAGTCTGTCATCGTTTAAGCTGAAGACTCTAGAGAGGTTGATAGAAACATACCTTAAGGCAAAGTTTCCCAGCACTCTAAGAGACATGCTTCAGGAAGCTCTACATGCAACAGCACAGTGAGCTACCGAAAGCGGCTGTTGTATGTTTGATGCATACTTTTGTATGCTGGCTTGAGGTCGGCTTAGGGCGATTCTTTTCATCCAGGTGACCAGTCCGGAACTGTTTGGGATTCAACTGGTAGTAGTCTTTTAAGACTACGAAGTCTGACCGGGGACTTTAATCTTGTATCACGGGGGTCTGGAGCCCCTGGAACTTTGGTTCCATGCTGACAATGGTGAGGCCCCAGTAGGGAGCAACGTGGTGGCTGTGGTTTGTTCCCAAATGCCGTGACTCATAGATCGGAAGGAGTTTTAGGTAGTGCTCCGCCCCTAACCCAGGAGGTGAACACGTCCAAATACGTGGGATCAAATTGGTACTCATGTGTGGGTTACCACATGTGGGGGCGTGAGTAGACGCATTGTATTCACCCTTGGGCCTCGCAGGTTTGGGCCGTGATGGCAGGCATCTGCGCTAACAACGACATTCGTGGCACCTGTCTCCCCTGGAGGAGAGAATGTTCCATTTTAAGAAAGCGCAAAATACCTGGGTGTTTTGTTGAACAGAAAATTTAAGTTTAAAACCAACATTTTGGAAAGGGCAAGAAAGGCAACGCTTGTCCTATAAACCTGCAATAGAGCCATTGGCAAGATGGGGGTTTAGATCGCGTGTCATGCATTGGGTATATGCTGCAGTTGTCAAACCTAAAATGCTATATGGTGTTGTTGTCTGGTGGACGGCGCTTCAAAAGTTCACCTACTGCTCAATACTTAACCGGATCCAGAGGATGGCTTATTTGTGCATCACAGCCGCACTGAGGACAACACCATCTGATGCACTGAATTTAATGCTACATCTAATGCCTCTGGACATTGTGGCTAGACAAATTGCAGCGATCACTGCCGTGAGGATAAGGGAACTTTCTCATGTGGCGGCTACGGACACTGTGTTATAATTGATACAATATCCAGGCAGTGTGGATTACACCCTACCTGAGCCGCTTTTTGGTAAAAATTACTCTACCACTATTTTTGATAAAATCGAATCAAACTACTATATCCCTGGTAACAGAAGTTACATAGACTTCTATACGGACGGTTCCAAACTAAACTATCAGGTGAGCTTTGGGGTGTACTCTAAAGATCTAGGACTGGTCATATCGAAATGGTTACCCGACCACTGCAGTGTGTGTCAAGCAGAGATCCTTGCAATCATGGAAGTGGTGGAATGGCTAAGATATAATGTCATTACGACGATTGGCAGCCAGGCAGCCATTAAATGCCTGGAGAACGAATTTCTGAACACAAAAACCGCCCACGACTGTCGCAAATCTCTCAACGAAATGGCTGAACAGTTCAAAATTCACCTTTTCTGGTTGCCGGGCCACAAAGATAACCCAGAGAATTGTTAAGCGGACGAGCTTGCGAGACTAGCAACTACCCTACACATTCCAGGGATACTGGAATCTGTGGATATGCCTCTAGCGACATGTAAGCTAAATCTTCAGGTCCAGGCCGGAAGGACAACGAATGAAAGATGGTCACAAAGAGGGGGCTGTAAGCATTCCAACACTATGTGGCCTAATCTAGACTCGAAAATGTCTACCGCTTTGTTGTCATTGGACTAGAACAGACGTCTCAGTCATTGTGTCCATCATGACAGTTTACTGTCTAATCGGAAAACATGCTCAAAGACTGAAGGTTGCCAGCAACGACTTTTGCCGAAGCTGTAGGGACATCGAGGAAGAAGAGACTATAGAACACCTTCTGTGTGTAGGTCCGGCACTAGCAGTTAGAAGGAGTTCCACTTTAGGTTCTCATTTCTTTGAGAACCTGTCTGATTTAGCGGATGTGATCATTCGCAAGTTATTGGACTTTTTTAAAGTGATCTGGATGGTTCAATGGTAGGAACTAGAAGGCATCTTCCTTCTTCTGTTCCTGTGGTATCACAATGGACGAAAACGTCTAAGTGGTTCTGATGGCAAACTGCCATTTAAACCTAACCTAACCATCGCGAGCTGTGTGGCACGTGGCACCATCTTGTTGGAACCACAGGTTATGCAAGTCAAGCTCTTGCATTTTGGGCAAAAAATTTGGATATCATCTCACGGCTTCGCTCAACATTCACAGTTACGTTACGATTCGCTTCATCTTTGAAGAAGAATGAAAGATACAATTTCTCATCGAAAACTTGTGTTCAGCGACGAAGCTCATTGCATTGCATTGGAAGAGCTATAAATGCATCCAGAAAAAGTCACATTTTGGTGCGGTTTATGGATTGGTGGCATCATTGGGCCGTACTTCTTCAAATATTATGCGAATCGTAACGTAACTGTGAACTGTGAGATGATATCCAACTTTTTTTTTTACGCATTAGAAGACAACATTGAAGCATTTATTCGGCCGAAATGTTGGAAAGGGTATGCCAAAATTGGACTAAGCGGATTTGGGGTGCAGTCACGGTCAACATTTGCATGAAATAATCTTCAAACATATAATTCTATGGATCGTATTATCGATTCAAATAAAGATTTCATGCATTTTTCTGAACGGTTGGGATTCAATTACAAGTATTTGGGAGTTAAATACGAGAATAAATTATTTTCCAATTTTGAAAAAGGGGGTCCGAAAACACTTAAGGATGTAGCGAACCACCCCGGGCCAGCTAGTTTTCTATAAAAATCTAATTTTTACCAAACTGAAAAAATTTTTCTTATTTTTGTTAATTACCAATTTCAATTTCATAACCTCTGCCATTTTGCCTGCTAAATAGCAAACATTGACTTTGGCAATATTTATTTGAGAGTTTATCTGGTGTATGGCCAAATTCGCAATCGATAGGGTAGAGGGTAAATCTGGCCTTTGCCAAGCATGGTAAGCAATTGTTACCAACTGTAAATAAAAGGGACAATGCAAACATTGCAAAAGATTCACCTTTGTTTGAATTTAAACAAATGAAGCGGAAGTGTTTGGTAATGATCTCTGCATGGGTATCTTTATTTGCTACAGCAAATATTGAGAAGCAAACAATTGTGTTATTAAAGTGATCTAAGAAAACAATTGTTGTTTATTTGTTTTAAGAAGAAAACGTTTTTATAGATTTTTGGACAGGAAACTGGAAAAAAGGAATTTAATTTGAAGAATTGATCTGCATATGCTTGGAAAATGCTAGAGAAAGTTTTGGAAATGTATGTCAAAATTGGGATCACTTTAAGTTCAAAAAAAGAAAATCAGGTATAATGATACCCAGAACAACGAGTGCTGGCAACATCTATGAAAAATTCAGCTTTGTTCTTTAACTCTTACTTTACTTTAATTGGCTACGACAGAACTTTTGAACTTAGACAGAACTTAACTCTTACTTTTCTTTAATTGGCTATGATAGAACATTTGTTCCACTAGCCGAACGTAGAAAAGAGTCCCTAATGCCTCGATCTTCTGTGCTCATTCATACATCTCTGACACATCGGGTTTTTGGTCTTCCCGGTTTGCGTGTACCACGGTGTTTGCCTTCAAAGGACTTCTTTGTTCGAGCTTCTTCATCCTTTCTGACAACATGATACAGCCAACGCAGGCGTTGTATTTTGATACGTGTAACTATGCTATTGTCATCATACAGCTCTTGCTTCATACGACGCCTATATTCTTCATTAACGCAAACTGGTCCATATATATATTACGAAGAATCTTTCTCTCAAACACTCCAAGCACTGTCTCATCTGCTTGCTCAAGAACCCATGCGTCAGAACCATATAACAACACGGCTAGTATCAGTGTCTTGTCGAGAGGTGGCCTTGTTTCTAAGCTGCCTACTTAATCCCAAGTAGCATCTGTATGCCAGTATTATTCTTCGCTATATCTCAGGACTAGTGTCGTTCCTTGCGGTTAGGGCGATGCCGAAGTATAAAAAGTTGCTGACTATCTCAAAATTGTGTTTTCCAACTTTCTCCATTTTCTTTATCTGATCGGTTGTGCAGGGCGTTATGGGAGTTGAAACCATCCATTTCGTTTAATCTCCATGTACTGCCAGACCCAGTTTTACTGACTCTCTTTCAATTCTATGATGTCGATGTCGTCGGCATAGGCGAGTAGCATATGTTCTCTTGTGATTGGTGTACCACATTTATTCACATCTGCATCTCGTATAATCTTCTCCAGCAGGATATTAAATAGATCACACGATAGGCTGTCTCCTCATCTGAAATCTCGTTTGGTATTAAATGGTTCGGAGAGATTCTTTACTATTCTTGCTGAGGAACGCTAATCAGCAATTGTCATCCTGCAGAGTCTTATTACTTTTGCTGGGATACCAAACGCAGACATGGCTTGAAATACCTTTGAACGTATAGGACCGTCGAAAGTGGCTTTGTAGTGAACAAAGAGATGGTAGGTGTTGATTTGTCCTTTTCGGGTCTTTTCCTGGATTTGGCGCAAGGTAGATTTACCAGGTCTAAAGCCGCATTGATAGGGCCCAATTCTCTCATTGACTTTAGGTTTTAATCTTTCACACAATACGCTCGAGAGTAGCTTGTATGCGATGGGGAGGAGACTCATTCCTCTGTAGTCGGCACATTCTGTCTTTTCTCCTTTCTTATGTACGGGACATAGTATGCTGAGGTTCCAATCATCGGGTATTTTCTTCTTCTAGCCAGATTGCTCAGATAAGCTTATACATACGCCTTATCAGCATGTCGCCTCCGGTCTTAAATAGTTCAGCGGATAACCCGTCGGCTCCTGCTGCCTTGTTGTTCTTTAGTCGGGTCACTGCTACGTGGGCCTCATTCTGCCTACGAGGTTTAACATTCTATACCACCATCAGTGATTGGTTCTGCGGTTTCCTCTTCGCCGCCAACGTCGGACACTTTCTTGGCTTTAGTAGCATCTCGACACTCATGGTCGTACCATGGGTTTTTTGGGAGCGGTACCCAAGTTCCAATTTGGCGGCATTTTCCATGAAGTGGGCAATGATTTGCCACTGCACCATTGTATCATTGGAACAAGGAGTGCCTTCATCAAGCAGTTGGGTCATTCGAGTGGAGTATGCCGTTGCTTGCCGCTTTGTCAATGTCCAGTGTCAGATCGTACTTTCCTCTCCATGCTCAAACGGGTGCGAACCTTTGCTGCAACAAGATACTGATTCGAATCTATATTCGCTCCACGAATCGATCGTGGCAAAGTCCATTAGCCATTAGCACATGTATCCCTCGTTGTGGCCAGCCGCTTGCTTCTTAACTCTAGAGGTCAGTATCAAAATAAAGTTTGATTCTTATGCCTATCAAGGCATTTCAGGATCTTCAAGTACGTCTTAAATACAATACAAAGTTTTTTTTCCAAAGGTCTAACTAATTCTATTTTATTTTTGTTAACCTCAAATTTTATATGATTTCCTGGCTAATTTTCTATGGAAATCTAAATTTATTATGAGTTTTACAAAAAAAAAAACAGAGACCCAAAAATTCCATAAGGGCATCTTATTTATTGTTCCATAATGAAATCATTTCCCATTCCCACATAACAGTTAGCAAATCATTCGATTACATTTACCACTACACACACATTTCAAAATGCTACTTCGCCCTATCACTTCCTCCAGATGTCAACGTTTTAATCAGTTATCATGCTCAAATCGACAAAATAGAGGTAACAAACCATCATGGGCTATTTCGCTGAATACTCGTAACTGCCTCGGCCTTTGGATCATTTATTATGGTAATAACCAAGACTGAGGATTGATTTGACTGTCTTAAGGTTTGCACCTAAAACGTTTATGAAATTATTATCAATTTCCTTCTTCGGCCTACCTACAACAATCTAACAATCATAAGATGCACCCTATGTATGGAAAAAGAAGAAGAAGAAGAAGTCTCAACCTAGACAAATGGTATGCATGTAGGCTCCCACAGCCCTCACGAATGACCGACAATGTGTGGTGGTGGCAACAAAAAAGTCTTATCGACGCATGAACAAACAAATCGATTAGAGTTGCCATGTTGTCATTTTTCTTTCAAATTCTTTGAATACCTAAGGAAGTCCTGAAGAGCTTCCAAACATTAAAGTCAACTGAGTTTAATGGAATCTTTGGGGCGTTACTACAAAAGGAGACGGACTTCTTGGCTCTATATTCACAGCGCGCCTAGGTAATGTGGGGTTTAGTAGGAGAGCACGCGCCTAGCAACCTCGGTTAGTCGCCGCTTCACTCGAAGACCTTAGGTTCAACCTAGACGGAAGGAGAAGAGAAGAAGGAGGAGAAACAAGTAAAAGCTTGCTAAGTTCGACCGAGCCGATTCTTTTATACCCTCCGCCATGGATCGCATTTGTCAAGATCTTGCCCGGTTTATCTTTATAGCCAAACAAAGGATAATGGGTACGAATTGCTAGGCTTTTGGGGCTATATCAAGATATGAACCGATTTGAGCCGTACCTGTTTTGGATGTCGGAGAATATAGTGGAAGTCATTCAACAAAATTTCAGCCAAATCGGATAAGAATTGCGCTCTCTAGAGGCTCATGAAATCATATCTGAAGATCGGTTTATATGGGAGCTATAACAGGTTATGGACCTATTTAAACCATACTTAGCACAGTTTAGTGGAAGTCATAACAAAACATTTCATGCTCAATTTCAGCAAAATCGGATAAGATATGCGCCCTCTAGTGGCTCAAGAAGCCTAGAGGGTCAAGAAGTCAAGTTTCGAGTACGGTTTAAAGAGCCGATTTAGACCATACCTGGAACAGTTGTTGGAAGTCAAAGCAAAACGCTACGTGCAACATTATATTTCCCAAATCGGATAACAAGTGCGCCCTCTATAGGCTCAATATGTCAAGATCCGAGATCAGTTCATATGACAGCTATATCAGGTTATGTACCGATTTAAACCATACTTAGCACAGTTTTTGGAAGTCATAACAAAACTCTTCATGCTCAATTTCAGGAAAATCGGATAAAAATTGCGCCCTCTAGTGGCTCAAGAAGTCAAGATCCAAGATCGGTTTATATGGCAGCTATATCAAGGTATGTACCGATTTAAACCATACTTGGCACAGTTTTTGGAAGTCATAACAAAACATCTTATACAAAATTTAAGCCAAATCGGATAAGCATTGCGCCCTCTAGAGGCTCATGAAATCAAATCTGAAGGAGCTACATCAGGTTGTAAACCGATTTAAATCATACGTGGCATAATTGTCGGAATTCAAAACAAAACACTTCTTGCTTAACTTCATCTAAATCGGATAATAATTGCGCACTCTAGAGGTTCAAGAAGTCAAGATCCCAGATGGGTTTATATGACAGCTATATTAGATCATGGACAAATTTTGACCATTTTAAGCACAATTTTTGGAAGCCATGACAAAACGTCAGCCAAATCGGTTAAGAAGTGCGCCCTCCAGATGCTTAAGGAGTATAATCGGGAGATCGGTTTATAGGGGAGCTCTATATCAGGTTACGAACCGATTTGGACCATACATGGTAAAGTTGTTGGAAGTCAAAACAAAAGATTTCATGTTAAATTTCAGCCAAATCGAGTAATAATTGCGCCCTCTAGATGCTCAAGAAGTCAAAATCCGAGATCGGTTTACATGACAGCTATATCAGATTAAGAATCGATTCAGACCATACTTGGCACAGTTTTGCAACACAAAGCAAAACGCTATGTGCAACATTTCATCCAAATTGGATAAAAAATGCACCCTCTAGAGCCTCAAACCGACCTCCCGATTAGACTTCTTGAAACTCTAGAGGGCGCAATGGTTGACCGATTTGACTGAAATTTTAACCACATCATTTTGGTATGACTTCCAACAACTGTGCTTAGTTTGGTCTAAATCGATATATAAACTGCTATAGCTGCCATATAAACCGATATCCCGATCAGACTTCTTGAGACTCTAGAGGGCGCAACTGTTATCCGATTTGACTGAAATCTTGTACTTATCGTTTTGGTATGACTTCCAACAACTGTGATTAGTTTGGTCTAAATCAGTCCATAACCTGATAAAGTTGCCACATAAACCGATCTTCCGATTAGACTTCTTGAACCTCTAGAGGGCGCATTTCTTTATCTATTTGTCTGAAATTTTAAGCATATTATTTTGGTATGACTTCCAACAACTGTGATTAGTTTGATCTAAATCAGTCCATTACCTGATATAGCTTCCATATAAACCGATCTCCCGATTAGACTTCTTGAACCTCTAGAGGGCGCAATTGTTATCTGATTTAGCTGAAATTTTGCACTTATCGTTTTGGTATGACTATGTCAAGTATGGTCTAAATCGGTTTAAAAGCCTGATATAGCTGCCATATAAGCTGGTCTCCCAATATGACATTCGGAGCCTATAGAGGGCGCAATTCTTATCCGATTCGTCCAACATTTTACACTTACCGTTTTGGTATGCAACTGTGCCAAGTTTGGTCAAAATCGATTAAAAACCTAATATAGCTGTCATATGAAACGGTACCCTAATTTGACTTTCTGAGGCTCTGGAGAGCGCAATTATTTGGATTTTGGAGGTTGTAGTTTTCTACGACTTCTAACAGCCTTGATATAGCTCATATCCACATATAACTCATAACGTCATACTGAAAAATACCACCTCTTCACATCGGTCCATAACTTGAGGGAACTTGGGATCCATGGTGAAGGGTATATAAGATTCGGCCCGGCCTTAACACGGCCTTATATAAGATTCGGCCCGGCCTTAGGGTATATAAGATTCGGCCCGGCCTTAGCACGGCCTTCTTGAACATTTAATTCCAATGATTATTATGTCATATGAACAGATGGCAACTCTACACTCAACCCACATAATACCCATAACAAGAGTGTGGCTTTTGTTTCAGCTATGGGGAATGGGGCATATCATCAAATAAATCACAAAAAATAACATTTCATTTATTACACGGCCACGTTACACATTGTGGGGTCCACAGCACTGGACATTATACGTTCTACATAGAGGTACGCATGCGCAATGCGCACTCACCGACTGGCTAGTCTAACTAACTGACTGACCCACTAGAAAGAAAACAGAACTCATTCATTTACATTCATTTGTGTTGCAGACAGTAACGTCTGCATTTCTTCGGGGGCTTAACAACATCTCCTGCTTCCTCTTCTCTCAGTTGTTGTTGTTGCTAGTGGTGGTCCATCGTCTGGGGCCCAGTGGCACAGCAGCCAAACAAGCCAAAGTAACCAAACGAAAAATGCTACAATGAATTTATCATTGGGGTCATATTTCGATAATTTTTGGCGCCATCAGTGCACATGAAATGGGCGATGCAACGTCATAAAATTAAATACCATCACTCGATCATTCTCAACTGAGATGCATTTTGACAGGTACCCTGGCTGGAATGCCCAGGGTAATGCAGACCCAGTTCATGGCAGTAGATTGGGGCCAGCAAGCAAGCAACAAACAGCAGACGCATTTTTTCCCATTTGAGGAAATGTAAAATTAAATGTTTCGTTGTCGTCGTCGTCGTAGTCGGCTACAGCTTCAGCCCAACTTCAACGTCAGCGAATCAAGCCGAGATTGTATTTAATTTTAATAGCACTTTGTAGGCTTTCGAATTCGAATGCAGGTATTTAACATTAACAACCTCCTCACTTTGGTTTTGTTTTTTCATTCCCATCTTTCTCCTGTTTTGTTGCCTTTCTTGACAGATTTATTAATTTAAGGTTTATGACGACTTTTTTTTAGTACACCTGAACCGACGATTGAAAGGGATTATAAACGTTTAATAAAAAAAGAAGTAGAAACAGAAATGTGGGAATGAGGGACAGATAAACCTGGAAAACTGTATGTAAATACTTGGGGAGGGTTGCCATAAAAAGTTCACAGCATTTTTTTAATACCCTCCACCATAGGATGGGGGTATACTAATTTGGTCATTCCGATTGTAACACATCGAAATATTGAACTGAGACCCAACAAAGCCATGTCCGTCCGTCCATCTGTCTGTCGAAAACACGCTTACCCTCGAAGGACCAAAGCTAGGCCCTTGAAATTTTGCACAAATACTTCCTATTACTGTAGGTCGTTTGGGATTGTAAATGGGCCATATCGGCATAAGTTTTGATATAGGTGCCATATGAGCCATTTTGGGATCTTGGCTTATTAAGCTTATTAGAGGACCCATTTCTTATTCGATTTAGCTGAAATTTTGTTTAAGATGTTTTGTTACGACTTCCAACAACTGTGCTAAGTATGGTCCGAATCGGTTCATAGCCTGATATAGCACCCACGTAAACCGATTTCGCTTCTTGAGTCTCCGATTTGGCTGAAATTTTGCATAAGGTGTTTTGACTTTCAATAATTCTGCCCAGTATGGTCTAAATCGGTTCATAACCTGATATAGCTTCCATGTAAACCGATCTTGGATATTGAATTCTTGAGCCTCTAGAGGGCGCAACTATTATCCTATTTGGCTGAAATTTTGCATAATGACCTTTAACATACGCGCCAAATATCATCTGAATCGATCTATAACCTGATATAGCTCTCATACAAACCGATCACACATCGCCTCTAGAGGGCGCAATTCTTATCCGATTTGGCTGAAATTTTGCACAATAACTTCTTAAGACCTCCAATATAAGTACTAAGTACAGCTTGAAACGGTGTAATACCTGACATAGCTTCCATATAAACCCATGTCGTTTCTTGACTTCTTGAGCCTCTAGAGGGCGCCCTTTTTATCCGATTTGAATGAAATTTAACATGAAGTGTTTTCTTTGACTTCCAACAACTGTGCTAAGTATGGTTTAAATCGGTGCCATAGGAAGCACACATGGCCGTTTTGAAAGGAGGAGTTTAAGGGGCGGACCCTGAAGTAGTAGTAGCATCGTGCTAGAGCTCAATTTCCTATGTCTATCCCAATATGAGGGTAAAAAGTTTACTCTACTATCAAAAACTTTGAATTTCTGTACTATTCTATCCTCATCGGCCTTCATATATTATTTTGAATACATTTTTTTGTGGGTAGAATAGGGGTAGGGGGCTTGCCCTCTGACACATCCTTTCATTTGAGTACAATATATTCTCGGTCTTCCAATAAAAACAACAGTTTGGTGTGGTTTTTATTGGAAGGAGAGGATCGCTCACCCCAACGCCAAAACCCAAATCACAATTTATAAAGGACTCAAGTCCTTTATTGTCGATATACGATATACATGTCCTGCTGGACGTGAACATGAGATTCCAACTCTACTGACATAGACTTTTCTTTTAATGCACATATTATCCCGCTCGAACTACACGTCCTATTGAAGGGTATTTTGTGGGTGGGCCGGTCCCAGACTCTAACCCAAATATGTATACCAGATTCGTAGTCAATACCCAAAGACCTTTTATTTGATACCCATTGTGTGACGTTGAACATTTGTGCACGTTTAAGGGGTTTTGGGGTTGGGGAGGCCCCGTAGACAGCTTCGAGCAAATTCTTATGTATACTCAACTTCCAAACACCTTTCATTTGATATCTATATTGTCCCAATTGGTTAATAAGCCCTGCTAGGGGGTTTTGGGGAATGGGGAGGCACCTCACCTAGCAAGGAATACATTTTTATATCAGATTCTTACTAAGCTGTTCATGTGGTGGTGGCGATCCTCGTCAAGCTCCTGTAGGTGAGCAAGCTCGTTCCGGACCAATGGACCGATCGTCGCAAGAACAGGGTGGCCCTTGGTTATTTAAAGGAGCCAATAATTCGCCTTATCATATCAAGCATCGTAGACACTGAGTATTTGTGAAAGAGCCGGTGCCGCTCGGCCTCTCACTGAGACTGTCCGCTCGATACCGCTGATTGACCCCGACCGCGACTGCCGTTGCAGCTACTCCGTATGTAGCATTCCACTATCCGCAGCTAAGCATCTCGCGACAGCAATGAACACCACACAAATTGGAGCTCAATGTTCCGTCCTGTGTGGTGCTCACAGCAATCCCATGCCGGGAGATTCTTACTTTACTTTTAAATACCTCTCATTTTATACCCATTTTGCCTAAAGTGGTGAAAGAGTGCTGTTGGGGGGTTTATTTTGGGGTGGAGCACCCCTCCCGAACACTTTGGGCAAAATTTGTATACCAAGTTTGTTTTCTACTCTTAAATAACTTCCGTTTGATACCCATATTGTCCCAATCGGTAAACATTAACGGGCGGGGGGTTTTGGGGGGTGAGGAGGTCCCTCAGACAGAAGGGAATACATTTTTATGTCAGATTTCTACTCTACTTATAAATACCTTTTATTTGATACCCATATTACCCAAAGCGGTGAAACAGTTCTGTTTCGGGGGTTTTTTAGGGCTTGGGGACCCCCCCCAAAAACTTTGGGCGAAATTTGTATACCAATTTCGTGCTCTACTCTTAAATACCTTTCATTTGATACCCATATTGTCCTAATCGGTAAACATGTCCTTCCGGGTGGGTTTTGGGATAGGGCGTCGCCCTAGGTTATTTGACCCAAAAATTTTATACCAATTTCGCTTAAATCAGTGTACGCATCTCCGAGATCTGGCGTTTTTGAAAATTAGGGTACGGGGGAGGGTCCGTGCTTTTTTCTTAAATACCTTTCATTTGATACCCATATTGTCCTAATCGGTAAACATGTCCGTCCGGTTGGGTTTTGGGATGGGGCGTCCCCCTAGGTTGTTTGACCCAAAAATTTTATACCAATTTCGCTTAAATCGGTGTAGGCATCTCCGAGATCCGAGATGGGGGAGGGTACGCCCAAAATGGGGAAAGTTGGGAACCACAACTTTGATATATCTACCTCTGCACCGCCGTAACCGAAACGAATGACACCATTTTTGAGTGAAGAATAACACTGTCAAACAGATGCTACTTTAGACTAAGTGAGCGGTTTAGAAACAAGGCCACCTCTCGACAGACGAAGATTACACCATACAAGACACTCATACTACCCGTGTTGCTATATGGTTCTGAAGCATAGGTACTTGTGAAAGCAGATGCTTGGAGTGTTTGAGTGCTTGGAGTGTTTGAGAGAAAGATTCTTCTTAAAATATATGGACCAGTTTGCGTTAATGGAGAATTTGGGCGTTGTATGAACCACGAGCTGTATGACGACGATAGTACAGTTAAACGCATCAAAATACAACGGCTACGTTGGCTACGTCACGTTGTCAGAGCGGATGAAGAAGCTTCAGCAAAGAAGTCTTTTGAAGGCAAACACGGTGGTACACGCAAACCGGGAAGACCAAGAGCCCAATGGAAAGATCAAGTTGTGGGAGACACCTCGAAACTTGGTGTCAGAGATTTTAGAATGATCGCAGAAGATCGAGGCGCTTGGAACGCTATTCTGCGTTCGTCAAGTGGAACAAATGTTCTGTCATAGCCAATTAAAGTAAAGTAAAGTCTCTTAGCTAAAAAAAAAGTCCTGTGCCAAATATGAAGATGATTGAATGAAATTTGCGACCTTTACTTTGTTCACAAATTAACACACAGACAGACAGACGGACATAGCTAAATCGAATCAAAAAGTGATTCTGAGTCGAACGGTACACTTATCAATGGGTCTATCTCTCTTCCTTCTGGGTGTTACAAACAAATGCAGTAAGTTGTAATACCCTTTACCACAGTAGTGGTACAAAAATGAAGATACTGAGCTGAAACTTTGCACAGATTCTTTATTTTGCCCATGGGCAGTTTAAGTTTGAAGATGGCTTATATCGGACTATATCTTGATATAGCACCTCATATAGGCCTCTCTTCCGATTTAAGGTCTAAGGCCCGTAAAAGCCACATTTACTATCCGATTTTACGGAGGTTTGGCACAAAGTTTTGCGTTGGGCTTCTCGACATTCGTACTGAGTATGGTCAAGATTGGGCTGCATTTGGTTATAGCTGCCATATAGACTGATCTCCCGATTTAGGGTCTTGGGCCCATAAAAGGTGCATTTATTACCCGATTTCGCTGAAATTTGGCACAATGACCTTTGTTAGGCTTTCTGACATCCGTTCCCTGTATGGTTCAGATCGGTCTATAGTTGGCTATAGTTGCCATATATACCGTTTTCCCGATTTTAGTCCTTAGACCCATAAAAGCAGTGTTTGTTACATGATTTTGCTGAAATGTAACACAGTGAGCTGTGTTAGGCCCTACAACATCCCCATTCAAATATGGACCCCTATCGGACTCGGATATAGCTGCCATATACAGTAATCTCCCGTTTTAAGGTCTTGGGCCCAAAAAAGGTTCACTTATTATCCGATTTCGCAGAAATTTGGCATAGTGACCTATGTTAGGCTTTTCAACATCCGTGCCCAATATGGTTCAAATCGGTCTATATATGTCGTCAAACCCGTACTTCTCCCAAATATTTATCATTTCAGCCCCTTACTCTCCTAATTGGTCTTTAAGATAACTTGGAAGGTTTAATGGTGGAGCTTTTATACGAATCCCTTATTGTCTTGGTAGCAGTAGTACAAACAAATCATCAACTGAGAAGACAAATAAATTTTTGTTTTCGGAATTCAAGTAAAATTTCCCCGAAATGCCACACAGTAAGTAAGCCTGCAGTCCATAGGCATTTGCATATTCCGATTGTATGCCGTTGTGTTTTTGTGTTATTTTGAAGAACGTTAAATGAGTTCATACCGAGGTGTGAAATGGCATTTGCATTTTTAATCATTTATGCCAGTAATAATTTGTGCAAATACTGGCTGGTGACTTCAAAGCAGCCAAAAGCTGTAACTTTTGTTCTTGTTTACATGAAAAGCTTAAAGCAATAACAGATCGTGTAAATCCAGCAGATATTTTTTTCCACATGCAGTATACACACCACCATAGATAGGGGTATACTTATCGAGTCATTCCGTTTGTAACACATCGAAGAAATAGTCTAAGACCCCATAAAGTACATACATATTCTTGATCGCCATGTCCGTCCGTCTGTTTTTGGAAAGAGTACAAACTTTCGAAGGAGTACAGCTGGGCACTTCACATTACCTGCCTTTCAACTCTACAGCACCGCCATCCACCTAGGAGCTGCCACGGCTGGTGGGGAAGGCAAAACAGGCAGGAAATGAGTTACTAATAGGGTTCGATGGGAACTCTCACCACATTTTGTGGAGCAGTACTAACATTAATAAGCGAAACCAAGCCCTGACAGAATTCTCTAATAACGCTTAATATTGGTAACACCGCTACCTTTGTTAAAAGGATTGGGCAGGAGGTACGAGATGTATCAATATTTTCGACCAATCTGATCGATGATGTTAAGGATTGGAGTTTCCATGGAGCACTCCTTCTCTGACCATCGCTACCTTAGGTTTAGCTTGGCACTGTCAGCGGCAAATCCGATAAGCTTCCGTAAAAGGTTGAAAACCAACTGGACAGAATTCCGAAGACTACTCAGAAGAAGCCTTAGGCAAGATAATTTTGATTGTCCAAGCATAGGAGACATTGACGACAATGTCAACAGGACTACGACTGCACTGGTGAGGTCTTTCGAAGATAGTTGTCCTCTTCGAGAGAGGATATCAGCCCAAGAAAAACCCTGGTTGAGCGGGGAGATTCGCAATATTGGGAAAGGGGTGCTCAGACACTGGGCGCTCTGTTATAAAGAGAACGTCGTAAAAAAACAGAAGTTTACTGGGATGTGTATTCAAGGAATATAATAAGATTATCCAAGCGTCAGAAGGTGCCTCCTGGAAGCTTTTCTGCTAACAGGTCGATAGTGTTAATGACGCCGCCAAGATGGTAAAAATTGTCATAAAAAAAAACCATGTTCAAACTGAAATGTTAGTGGACGACATGGGAGTGGCTTTTGATGAAAACTCATTTTCCACATGATACGACGGGACTCACGCAGGCACCGGAATCTTGGCATAAAGAGTGTGATCGAAGGCTTATCAATACAGAAATATGAAATATTTCCAGCGTTACTACAGAAGGAGGCCGACTATCTGGAGGCGCCCCATTTAGCCATTATTTTCACAGCCAGCCTAGGACTTGCATATACTACGGAAGCCTGGCAGGAGGCGAGTGTTATTTAAACACAAGCTCGGCATGGCAAGTTATGCGATACCAAAGGCCTACAGACCTAAAAGCCTTACGTCCTTTCTACACAAAACCATGGAACTTATTGGGGATACACTTATAAACAGTAGGACACGCAGCGGACTGCTCAAATACAAACAGCATGGCTATGTCAAGGGAAGGTCGGTGGAGACTGCCCTGCTTGAGGTTGTGCATAAAATAGAAGAATCTTTTGTTGCCCAGACATAGATATTGGCGGTATGCATTAACATCGAGGGGGCCTTAAACAATCCAATCTTTAGACCAGTACCGGGTGGAACGGGTCCTTGGAGACTGAATAAATCATATGCTAAACAACATGTAGATAAATTGTGGGTCCCATGACATAAATATAAGGGAGAAAGTGTCACAGGGAACGCCCCCATGTTTATTTTATCGCCACACCTATGGGTGGCCTATTGGAGGCCACCGTAGCACAGAGTTTCGCATACGCTGAACGCCTGAATTCGAAACCTGCTGAGAATATAAAAAAATTCTGCAGTAGTTATTCCCTCCTAATGGTGGCGAGGTGAGGAACTATGCCATTTGAAACAAGTAAAAGCGTGCTAAGTTCGAATCTTATATACCCTCCACCATAGATCGCATTTGTCGAGTTCTTTTCCCGGTATCTCTTTTTAGGCAAACAAAGGATAAAAGAAGATAATTGCTATGCTTATTGAATTGAATGTTGGAGACCATATTAGAAGTCATTGTGTAAAGTTTTAGCCAAATCGAATAAGAACTACGACCTTTAGGGTCTGGAAAAGTAAAATAGAGAGATCGGTTTATAGGGGAGCTGTATCAGGCTGGAGACCGATTCAGACCATATTTGACGCGTATGTTGAAGATCGTGAGAGAAGCAGTTGTATAAAATTTCAGCCAAATCGGATAATAATTGCGCCCTTTAGAGGGTCAAGAAGTCAAGATTCCAGATCGGTTTATATGGCAGCAATAGCAGGTTATAAGGCGATTTGAACCTTACTTGGCACAGTTGTTGGAAGTCGTAACAAAACACTTTATGCAAAATTTCAGCCAAATCGGATAGGAATTACGCCCTCTAGAGGCTTAAGAAGTCAAGACCCCAGATCGGTTTATATGGCAGCTAAAGCAGGTTATAGGCCGATTTGAACCTTATTTAGCACAGTTGTTGGAAGTCGTAACAAAACACTTTATGCAAAATTTCAGCCAAATCGGATAGAAATTGCGCCCTCTAGTGACTCAAGAAGTCAAGACCCCAGATCGGTTTATATGAAAGCTATATCAGGTTTTATACTGATTTCAACCATACTTTGTATAGTTGTTGGAAATCATAACAAAACACCTCATGATAATTTTCAGCCAAATCGGATAAGAATTGCGCCCTCTAGTGGCTCAAAAAGTCAAGATCCCAGATCGTTTTATATGTCAGCTATATCAAAACATGGACCGATATTGCCCACTTACAATCCCAATCGACCTACACTAATAAGAAGTGTTTGTACAGGAGCTTGATTTAAAAAAAAATTTACAAGGGAGGAAGGAAGGGAGGAGGTTTGCGATCGGATACCTGAGATGAATCTTGAAGTCGAGTGCCAGGCACTGCTGCCATCGGCACAGTCTTAGATTGACGGAACACTAGTATTGCCCTTTGGAAGATCATGTTACACGGATGGATCAAAGCTAGAGGATAGACTGGGTCTGGGGGTCTACATTGAGAACCCATGGACTGAGATCTGTTTTAGACTGCCTGACCATAATACGATTCTGCAGGTGGAGATCCGGGCGATCACGGAGTGCCTGAGGTGGTGTGGTACTAACGAAAGGATGTCGAGTGTGAACATCTTTACGAACAGTAAAATGACCATAAGGGCAATAACAACCAGGACGGTAAGGTCACGAACAGTCTTGCAGTGTAAGAAGGAGATTAACGCCTTCTCTGAGGATGGCACGATTCGTATTGCTTGGGTGCCGGGCCATAGCGAAATAAGGGAAAATGAAGGAGCAGACGATTTGACAGAGGATTGCCGTCAATAAACTTGGTTAACCCGAAGCGGTCGACGGTTCGGGTCGACGCAGCCCGAGTTAAGAGCGTGGGCTACGAACGCTGTAAACACCGAAACGATATGCAGGACGACGAAAATCCTATAGGCAAATACGGATTGTGAGAAGACGAGGCTTTTACTGAAAGGAAGCATGCAAGAGGTCAGTAAAGCTCGCTGTATCATCACATAGGACTACGAGCTCTCTTATGTAAAATCGTTGTGACAAGTGTTGGCATGTGTAGGGCATGCGGGGAAGATGATTTTCACGGCTATTAGATACCTACACTTAGTTAGGGACACAATACCAGACTTGAACCAGGGATTTTGTAAGTAGAATGGAATTCCTGACACAGATTTTCTTTTTCGAGGGAATACCAATCAAGTCATTCCGTTTGTAACATTTCGAAATATTCGTCTAAGACACCATAAAGTCGATCGGATTTGAGTCGATCTAGTCTAGATGTCCGTCCTTCTATCAAATCACGATAGCGATCGAACGCGTACAGCTAGCCACTTGAAATCTTGCACAGATACTTAATGTTGAAGTAGGTCATTGGGGATTGCAAATGGGCCATATCGGTTCAGATTTAGATATAGCTCCCATATAAACCGATCTTCCGATTTGACTTCTTGAGCCCCTGGAAGCCGCAATGTTTGTCCGATTTGGCTGAAATTTTGCACATAGTGTTTTGTTATAACTTCCAACAAATGTACCAAACACGGTTCAAATCGGCCAAGAACCTGATAAAGTTCCCATATTAACCGATTTCCCGATTTGACTTCTTGAGTCCTTACAAGCTGCATTTTTCCCGATTTGGCTGGCGATTTTGCAAGCGGTGTTCTGTTACGGATTGCAACAACTATGTCAAATACGGTCAAAATCAGTCTATAACCTGATATAGCTCCCATATAAACCGATCTCCCGATTTGACTTCTTGAGCCCTTACAAGCTGCATTTTTTGTCCGATTTGGCTGAAATTTTGCACGAAGTGTTCTGTTACGACTTCCAATAACTATGTCAAATATGGTCCAAATCTGTATATAACCTGATATAGCTCCCATGCAAACCGTTCTCTCGATCATCCTTGTTCGGTACCTTGAAGCTTTAATTTTTTGCTGGTTTGACAGAAGTTTGGTATGTAGAATAAAATAATGCCCTTCAACCACCAGAATCCATGGTGGTGGGTTTCCAAGATTCGGCCCGGCCAAACTTAGTACGATTTTACTTGTTTAGTATTTAGAGCGCCAAATAAGCCCCATACTGTCATGGGGCGGTTTAATACCCGCCACCTCTATTCAACCTAACCTAACCCAAAGCTAGGCGCTTGAAACTTTGCACAAATAGTTTTTATTAGAGTATGCCGCTTGGGATTGTAAATGGGCCATACCGATCCATATTCTGTTATAACTTCCATATAAAACGATCTCCCATATATAAAGGGTGATTTTTTTGAGGTTAGGATTTTCATGCATTAGTATTTGACAGATCACGTGGGATTTCAGACATGGTGTCAAAGAGAAAGATGCTCAGTATGCTTTGACATTTCATCATGAATAGACTTACTAACGAGCAACGCTTGCAAATCATTGAATTTTATTACCAAAATCAGTGTTCGGTTCGAAATGTGTTCATTCACCGTAACGTTGCGTCCAACAGCATCTTTGAAAAAATACGGTCCAATGATTCCACCAGCGTACAAACCGCACCAAACAGTGCATTTTTCGGGATGCATGGGCAGTTCTTGAACGGCTTCTGGTTGCTCTTCACTCCAAATGCGGCAATTTTGCTTATTTACGTAGCCATTCAACCAGAAATGAGCCTCATCGCTGAACGGTGAATGAACACATTTCGAACCGAACACTGAATTTGGTAATAAAATTCAATGATTTGCAAGCGTTGCTCTTTAGTAAGTCTATTCATGATGAAATGTCAAAGCATACTGAGCATCTTTCTCTTTGACACCATGTCTGAAATCCCACGTGATCTGTCAAATACTAATGCATGAAAATCCTAACCTCAAAAAAATCACCCTTTAATTCTGGAGCTTCTAGAGAGCGTAAATCTAACCCAATTTGACTGAAACTTTGTACTATTCCGTTCAGATTCAACAGATGAACGGTTTGAACTGGACTTAAACCTGATATACATGCCACATGAACCTATCTTCCGATTATACTTTTTGAGCCTCTATAGGGTGCAATTATCATCCGATTTGGCTACAATTTTCCACAATGACTTTTCCTATGAGTTCCAACATACGTACCTAGTATGGCCTAAATTGCTCTAAAACTTGATACAGCTCCTATATAAACCGATCTTCCGATTTTACTTCTTGAGACTATAGAAGGATTATAATCTAATTCGGCTGAAATTTTGCACAATGACTTCCAACATGCGTGCTTGAACCTCTAGAGGACGTAACTCTTATACGATTTGGCTAAAATTTTGCACAGTCGTCGTTTTTATGACTTCTAGAATACGTACCAAATATGGTCTGAATTGGTCTATAACCTGATATAGCTCCCATAAAAACCGATCTCCCGAGCATACTTCTTGACCAACTAGAGGGCGTAATTCTTGCTTAGTATGGTCTGCATCGGTCCATTATCTGATATAGCTCCCACATAAACGTGTCTACCGATTTTTCTTCTTGAGCCTATAGAGGGCGTGATTCGTATCCGATTAAGATGACATTTTGCACAGTGACTGTTTCTATGACTTCTAACATAAATGAGTCGGTCCATAACGTGATTTAGCTCTCATATTAACCAATCTCCCCATAATACTTCTTGAGCCTCTAGAGGGCGTAATTTTCATCCGATTTTGCAAAAATGTTGCTCTATGGTCTCCAACATTCAACATCCAATTCCTATCCATTATCCTTTGTTTGCTTATAAAGAGATATCGAGCAAAGAGCTAAACAAATGCGATCCATGGTGGAGGGTATGCAAGATTCGACCCGGCCCGACTTAGCTTGTTCTTACTTGTTTTTGTATTATTTATTGCCATTATATGTACAAATGTGCGAAAAATTATTTTTGTCCAGAATTATGGTGATTAATGATCATGGGGAAAGGGATGTTGAAGAAGTGGTCTGAGATGTTGGAAGATGAATGATTGTTCGGGTATACTAGATCCTAATGCCTAGTCATAGGGAACACCTATCTCAGGGATTTTTGATAGGATGATAAATACTTGAAACACTACCAAGGGTTACCATACAAGGTTCAGTTCCTGTTGTTTCCCCATAGGTTTTCCTCTATTCATCAGTTGTTTTTTTTAAATATTGTATCAATATCATCTTCAGTTTTATCATCTTCAGTTTTATTCTTGAGCATATCATTGTACAAATAATGAATGTAAGAAAAATTTTGGTTCCTTGTAAAGCTGTAAATATTTTATGTCAATACCAACCGTCCTCTGTGTGACCATTCGCCTGAGTATGCCGCTGCTGCCCACATACCTCCACATTGGGACAATGTTAATGAACCGTAACCAGCTCATATTTTGTAGCACAAGTCCAAATATGGTTTTACATATTCAATGGCGTCCAACGGATGGACGAATAAGTAAAACAAATATCAATGATGTGGAGCTACCGAGATGAGATCACTTCAGCACTTCGATTATTTGCTTTATTGCAACGAGTTGCAATGTGTGAAAATGACACATGCAAAGTGGCGCATTGTGGGAGGTCATTGTTCCATATATTTTATACCCACCACCTTGGAAGGGTGGGTATACTATCCAAGTCATTCTGTTTATAACAACTCGAAATATTGATCTGCGACTCCATAAAGTATATAAAGGGTTATTTTTTAAGAGTTATAGGAAAGTTTTTCAAAAAAAAAAACACACACACAAAATTCCAAAAAAATGCATAAAATCTTTTTATGAATCGATACTACGGTCCATATATTTCAATGTTTGAAGATTATTTCATGCAAATGTTGAGCGTGACTGCGCCTCAAATGGTCCATCCGGTTAATACAACGTGGGCATACTCTTTCTTACGTCTCGGCCGGTATCTCACAAATTAATGCTTCAACATTCCCTTCCAATGCGTCAATTGAAGCAGGTTTGTCTGTAAAGACATGAGCTTTAACATAGCTCCACAAAAAATAGTCTAAAGGCAATAAATCGCACGATCAAGGCGGTCCCGAACGTGAACTAAAATTTTCACCCAACTCGCCTCTCAATAGGTCCATTGTAACGCGTACTGTGTGGCACGTGGCATCGTCTTGTCTTGAAAGCACATGTCATGCAAGTCAAGCTCTTGCATTTTGGCCAAAAAAAAAGTTGGTTATCATCTCACGATCACGCTCACCATTCACAGTTACCTTACGATTCGCATAATTTTTGAAGAAGTACGGCCCAATGATGCTACCAGCCCATGAACCACAGCAAACTGTAACTTTTTATACCCTCCACCATAAGATGGGGGGTATACTAATTTCGTCATTCTGATTGTAACTACTCGAAATATTCGTCTGGGACCCCATAAAGTATATATATTCTTGATCGTCGTGAAATTTTATGTCGATATAGCCATGTCCGTCCGTCTGTCCGTCCATCCGTCCGTCCGTCTGTCCGTCCGTCCGTCCGTCTGCCTGTCGAAAGCACGCTAACTTCCGAAGAAGTAAAGCTAGCCGCTTGAAATTTTGCACAAATACTTCTTATTAGTGTAGGTCGGTTGGTATTGTAAATGGGCCATATCGGTCCATAACCTGATATAGCTGCCATATAAACCGATCTTGGGTTTTGACTTCTTGAACCTCTAGAGTGCGCAATTCTTATCCGATTGTAATGAAATTTTGCACGTCGTGTTTCGTTATTATATCCAACAACTGTGCTAAGTATGGCTCAAATCGGTCCATAACCTCATATAGCTGTCATATAAACCGATCTTGGGTCTTGACTTCTTGAGCCTCTAGAGTGCGCAATTCTTATCTGATTTGACTGAATTTTGGCACGACGTGTTTTGTTACGATATCCAACAACTGTGCCAAGTATGGTTCAAATCGGTCCATAACCTCATATAGCTGTCATATAAACCGATCTTGGGTCTTGACTTCTTGAGCCTCTAGAGGGCGCAATTCTTATCCAATTTGATTGAAATTTCGCAAGATGTTTTTTATTGTTACTTTCAACAACTATGTCAAATAAAATACAAGTCGGTTCATAACCTGATATAGCTGTCATATAAACCGATCTGGGATCTTGACTTCATGAGTCTCTAGAGGTCGCAATTATTATCCGATTTGCCTGAAATTTTGTACGACGGTTTCTTTCATGACCATCAACATACGTGTTTATTATGGTCTGAATCGGTCCATAGCCCGATACAGCTCCCATATAAATCGATCTCTCTATTTTACTTTTTGAGCTCACAAAGAGCGCAATTCTTATTCGAATTGGAAGACATTTTACACAGGTCTCCAACATATAATTTAATTGTGGTCCAAACCGGACCATATCTTGATATCGCTCTAATCTTTTCTTATATCCTTTTTTTTGCCTAAGAAGAGATGCCGGGAAAAGAACTCGACAAATGCGATCCATGGTGGAGGATATATAAGATTCGGCCCGGCCGAACTTAGCACGCTTTTACTTGTTCTGGATGCAATGGTAGCTCTAGCAATGCTTCTGTCTAATCTTCACTCCAAAATCGATAATTCTGCTTATTTAGGTACCCATTAAGGCAAAAATGTGTTTCTTCGCTGAAGAAGAAGCTCGTGATGAACTTTCTTAACAGAGCACCACGCATTTTGATAATAAAATTCAATAACATCCAAGCGTTGTTCCTTTGTAAGACGATTCATGGTCAAATTATAGATCAAACTGAAGATGTTTGACGGTGTAACAAAACACGAAACGTGTGTGAGCTGTTTAAACCAGTGTTGCCAAAAAGATAATAACCGAAAAAATCACCCTTTATATGCTGGATCGACTACCATCCCTCGGTCTGTCCAAATCGAACGAATAAAGATATCCGCTTAAAATGTTGCACAGAGACTACTTGTGGATGTAGGTCATTGCAAATGGGCCATATCGTATAAGTCGATCTCCCTATTAGACTTTTTGAGCCCTTGGAAGACGCATTTGTTATAGGATTTGAAATTTTGCACAAAATGTTTTGTCTTAACTTCTAATAACTGTGAGACTAAGGACCCGGTCCTTAGAGACTGGATAAACCATATGGTAAGGAACAGATGGATAAATTGTGGATCCCATGACACGCACATAAACGGCAGAAAGTGGCACAAGGCACGCTACAGATGGGCATTTTATCGCCACTCCTGTGGATGACCATTTTAAATGACCGATTACGGATCCTGACTGAGAAAAGGTTTGAACCCGTCTGCTATGCAGACGCTGTTATAATACTTCTTAGGGGTAAGGATCCGAACCATCTATGCAGAAGGGCCAAAAGGGTCTTGCATATGGCACATGACTAGACCCAGAGGTCTCAATGTTAACCCAGAAAAGACTGAGCTATGCCTGTTCACGAGGAAGTCGAAGGTGGACCACGTATCCATGGGCGTGATTAGACCAATACTTACTCACGCCTCAGTAGTTTGGTAGACTGCTTTGAAGAAAAAGTGCAACATAAGGACCATACAACAGGTTCAGAGAACATGTTGTCTTGGCATAGGCGGAGCGATGAGGACCACCCTCACTAGGGCACTAAAGACTATTCTAGATATCCGACTCATTGACATACAGATTAAGTATGAGGCAGCCACTGCGGCTATGAGACCTAAGGCGATGGGAGAGGGGATTGAGGATGGGAGCATCTCATACCATCGCGGTTTTAATCGAGGCGACGATAGGAAACCTGAATGGAAGGGAAGAGTTTTTCGATCGGATACCTGAGATGAAATTTGAGGTCGAGTGCGAAGCACTGCTGCCAGTGGCACAGTCTTGGATTGTCGGAGTTCTAGTATTGCCATCTGGAAGATCAAGTTACACGGATGGGTCAAAGCCAGAGGACAGAGTGGGCCTGGAGGTCTACATTGAGAAACCAGGGTCTGAGATCTGTTTTAGACTGCCTGACCATAATACGGTCTTGCAGGCGGAGATCCAGGCGATTACGGAATACGTGAGGTGGCGTGGTGCTAACGCGAGGACGTCGAGTGTGAACATCTTTACGAACAGTAAAATGGCCATAAGGGCTATAACAACCAGAACGGTAAAGTCACGACCAGTCTTGCAGTGTAAGAAGGAGATTAAAGGCTTCTCTGAGGATGGCAAAATCCGCATCGTTTAGGTGCCGGGCCATAACGGAGTAAGGGGGAATGAAAGGGCAGACGATTTGGCGGTGAAGGAAAGAGGACTGCCGTCAATAAACTTGGTTAACCTGAAGCCTTTCGGGACGTCGCAGTCCGAGTTAAGGGCTTGGGCGAAGAATGCGCATGCAACCCTGTGGAACAGCGAAACGTTCGGTAGGACGGCGAAAATCTTATGGCGGGATCCAGATCGTGAGAAGAAGAGGGTAATACGGAAAGGAAGTAAGAAGGAGGTCAGTATAGCTATTGGTTTTACGACGGGACACATAGGACTACGAGCTCACTTATGTAAAATCGGTGCAGCAAGTGAAAGCATGTGTAGGGCAAGCGTTGGAGCATTTCCTTTGTCATTGCCCGGCTTTCGCGTTTAACAGATATCGGCACTTAGGTGGGGACACTATACCAGACATAAACCAACTTAGGAATGTTGCATAGAAAACAATTAACGATTTTGTAAGTAGCACGGAATTCCTAACGTAGATTTTAGTTTTTCGAGGTTATTTTTTTGGTATTTAGAGCGCACAACAAGCCGGTTACTTGGATAGGTGTATGTCCAACTACGGTCTACATCGGTCAATAACCTGATATAGCTCCCATATTAACCGATCTCCCGATGGACATCTTGAGCACATCTTATTCGATCTGTCTGAAATTGTGCACGGTGTGAGTTGAGGTCCAAATCGGTGTCTAACCTGATATAGCTCCCATATAAAACGATCTGCCGATTGGACTTCTAGAGCCCCTGGAAGCCGCAATTGTCAACCGATTTGGCTGAAATTTTGCTTGGTGTATTTTAGTATGAAGTACGATCTAAATCGGTGTATAACCTGATATAGCTCTCACCTATAGAGATGGGCGATAATTTTGCACCTTTTTTTTAACAACTCAATATGCCAAATTTCATCGAAATCAGATAAAAAATGTTCATTTTATGGTCTCAATACTCTATATCGGAAGATCGGACTAAATGGCAGCTATATTCAAATACGATCCGATCTGGACCACATTCAAATAGGTGTAGGGGTCTATCAGAACTCAATGTGCCAAATTTCATCGAAATCGGATGGAAAATGCTCCTTTTATGGGCTCAATACACTATATTGAGAGATCGGTCTATATGGCAGCTATATCCAAATATTGTCTGATCTGGACCACATTTGATAGGAATAAGGGGGGTTTTACCAGAACCCACTGTGCCAATTATCATCGAAATAGGGTAATAAACTGATCTTTTATGGCTGTAATACCCTATACCGGGAGATCGGGCGGTCGGTCTATGGGGCGCATATATCCAAATATCGTCCGATCTGGACCACATTTCACAGTAAAGAGTAGTGGTCGACCAGAACTCACTGTGCCAAATTTCATCGAAATCGGATGAAATATTACCGATTTATTGCCTCAAGACTTTAAGTCTGGAAATCAGTCCAAATAGCGCCTTTATATATTTCAGTTCCGATTTTATGAGATTAAAAGGTCAAATTTATATACAGAGACCGATTTGAACCGCGTTTGGCACAGTTATTGGAAGTTATAATGGTACGCTGTGTGCAAAATGTCAGCCAAATCGGATGAAAATTTAGGCTACCAGGGGCTCAAGAAGTCAAATCAAGAGATCGGTTTATATGGGAGCTATATAAGGTTCTTGACCGATTTGATCCGTATTTGGCACAGTTGTTTGAAGTTAGAACACAGAACACTACATGCAAAATTTAAGCCAAATCTGACAAAAATTGCGGCTTCCAGGAGCTCAAGAAGTTAAATCGGGAAATCGGTTTATATGGCAGCTTTATCAGGCTGTAGACCGCTGTTGACCGATTTAGACCGTACTAGGCACAGTTGTTGGAAATCATAGCAGAATACTATGTGCAAAATTTCAACCAAATCGGATGGAAATTGAGGCTTCCAGGGGCTCAAGAAGTCAAATCAGGAGATCGGTTTATATGGGAGCTATATCAGGTTATAGACCGATTTGGACCGTACTAGACACAGTAATTGGAAGTTATAATGGAACACAAACATTGTCCTTCGATTAAGGTTAGTTTAAGTTTTACCGACATCTTGTCATCAGACTCCTAACACATTTTAAAAGTGCAACTTCATCTCCTTGATAGAGCGAACAAAACAACAACGTTTAATTACAGCAGTTTCAAATGCCCTGCTAAGAAGAGTGACTATGCCACAAAGGACCAGCATTGGTCATTATTGGGTTATGTAGGTTATCTTATGCTCATTAAATTTCACAAAATTAAAAGAAATGTGAAAATTCAAACAGGCAGCTGTTACTCTGTAGTCATTCAAGCGTCTTTCTTCTCGCTTTCATTCATCCCCTCCGACACAAAATATTTGAAATATGGTTGCGTCAAAAAATTTGTTCGCTCCATTCAATTTTCACAGCAAATAGTGAAGTATTAAACACTAACTGAAAAGTATCGGATTAATTGCCACTTATAGCCAGCTAGCCAGGCCAGTCAGCCAGCTAGCCTGCCAGCCAGCCAGCCAGCCATCCAGCCAGCCATCTTTGGTTCGAAAGCCTGGCTATTGGGGAATGTTTTCTGTGTTCTAGCCTCTCTATAAACATTTTATGAATCCACCTGCTGAATTATGATGGACGCAGTCAATTGCCTTTAAAAATGGTGCCTGTGTTCGAGTGAGACCATACTCCCCAAACACGGACAGATGATGTCTGCCGATAATGACGATCAATGCATGAGCTGGAAAGCAATTCAAGCGAGACTGCGTAAAAACGCCATTAAAATCTAAATTTTAACAGAAAAAAAACTCGACAATTAACAAACAACAGCCAAAGAAAAGGAAGTCAAACGTTTGTGCGGTTGAATAGAAGAGCAGGCAATACACAAGGCCAAAGAGGAAGATGATATGCAGTTGAAGCGAGCGAATGAAATGCAGCTACAACATATGTTGCATGTTGTACATGATAAACACTGGGCCTTATAAGGTGTAGCGGAGACCACCAACGTTGCCATCAAGTATGAAAATGATAAGGCCAAAAATGGAATTCCATCAAAACAGTGAACCCAAGTGTTGGCATAAGTGTTTTGAAATCGTTACATAAATGAGGGGAAGGTTTTTAGGCTATTAGGCTTTAAGAAGGGTCCACGATTTTGAGAAAAAAAATGAAGGGAAGTGAAAATCAACTGTGAAAATCAATCCAGCGACTAGCTTTGCTTCTCGCGCTTTCGACAGACGGACGGATTATAGGGCCTTAAACGAATATTTCGAGGTGTTACAAACGGAATGACAAATTTAGTATACCCCCATTCTATGGTGGAGGGTATGAAAATCTAAGCCAGGGATTCCGTGCTGATAACAAAATCCTTCATTTTTCTCCATAACATTCCCCTAAGGCGGTTCATGTCGGGTATTGCATCCCCCCATAGCCGCGAAAGCAGGGCAATGACATAGAAAATGCCCCTACGTCACCTCAGTCCGCCCTACACATGCCGCTCCAGCAAAATGCAAATTCGGCCATGAACAGACCACTCAGGAACTGGAGAAAACTTCTCATATATCACTGAGTGCTGTCCGATTTCAATTTTAAACTCAATGATAAGAGGTCTCCTTTTTCCAGCCGAGTCCGAACGGCATGTCGCAGTGCGAAACCCCTTTGGAGAGAAGTTTTATCACGGCATAGTATCTCACAAAGCATTAGGAGGGGATAACCAACGCTAAAAACTAAAAAACTCTGATGGTCTCACCAGCATACGAACCCAGACGTTCAGTGTCAAAGGCAGACATGCTAGCCTCTGCGCTTACGATGGCCTCCGCACTTATTCTACTTAAATGAGCACGTAGTCCCGTTATGATGACGAAAGCTTTACTGAACTCCATCTAACTTCCTTTCGGTAATAGCCTTCTTTTCTCACGATCCGGATCTCTCCACAGAATTTTCGTCATCCTACCGATAGTCTCGCTGTTCCTCGGACTGCGTCAAACCGAAAGGCTACGGATTAACCAAGTTTATTGACAGCAGTCCGGCGGATAGGCGCCCAAGATTGTGTCATCCTCAGAGAAGGTGTTAATCTCCTTTCAGAGCTCAGTTTTGGAAAGACGGAACTCTGGTATTGCCATCTGGGAGATCCTGCTATACAGATGGATCAAAGCTAGACGACAGAGTGGGCCTGGGAGTCTACATTGATAACCCAGGGACTGAGATCTGTTTAAGACTGCCCGACCATAATAGGAATGTGCAGGCCGAGATTCGGGCGATCACGGAATGCCTGAGGTGGTGTGGTGTTCATGTGAGGACGTCGATGGTAAGCTTCTCCACGGACAGTAAACTGGCCGTCAGGGCAATAAGTTCACTAACAGTCTAGGAGTGTAAGAACGAGATTAATGCCTTCTCTGGGGAAGGCACAATCCGCATCGGTTGGTTGCCGGGTCATAGCGGAGTAAGGACAAATGAAAGTGCAGACGATTTGACAGTAAAGGCCAGAGGACTTCCGTCAATAAACTTGGTTAACCCGAAGCCTTTCGGGGCGTGGACAATAAACAGCGAAACGGTCGGTAGGATGACGAAAATTCCATGGGGTGATCCGGATTGTAAGAACACAAGGCTAGTACTGAAAGGAAGTAAGAAGCAGTTCTTTATAGCTGTCGGTATCATAGCAGGACACATGGCAAGTCATAGCATGTCCACGAAAGCCGGACAATGACATAGAGCGCACAACAGCAATCGGCTTGTTGTGCGCTCTAAATACTTGAAAGTAACCTCGAAAAAGAAAATCTATGTCAGGAATTACGTGTCTGGTATTACGGAATTCATGTCTGGTTCATGTCCATAGCGATATGAGGCGTATAAATATCCGCACCCACTTTTCAACCTAAACCATCCTAACCCATCCCTACTTCATATTAGTATATGTCGGTTGGGCTTGTAAATGGGCCATATCGGCCCAAACCGATCTCCCAAATATACTCCTTGAGCCTCTAGAGAGCGAAATTCTGATTTGGCTGAAATTTTGGACTATTCATCAAATGTGCCGAGTATGATTTGAATCCGACTTAAACCTGAGCCTCTAGAGGGCGTAATTCTTATCCGATCTGGCTGAAATTGTGCACAATGACTTCCACTATGACCTTCAACATACGTGCCTAGTTCGGCATGAGTCGGTCTAGAACCGGATACAGCTCCCATATAAACCGATCTCCCAAGTATACATCTTGAGCTCCTAGAAAGCGAAATACTTTGCCGATTTAGCTGAAATTTTGTTCTATGCCGTTTCTGGATGACATTCACCAGATGTGCCAAGTATAGTTTGAATCGGATTTTAACCTGATATAGGTGCCATCGTAGCGCAGAGGTTAGCATGTTCGCCTATGAGGCATCAGAAAAAAATTTTAGTGGTGGCTTTCCCCTCCTAATGCTGGCAACATTTGTGAGGTAATATGCCATGTAAAACTTCTATCCAAAGAGGTGTCGCACTGCGGCAAGCCGTTCGGACTCGGCTATAAAAAGGAGGCCCCTTATCATTGAGCTTAAACTTGAATCGGCCTGCACTCACTGATATGTGAGAAGTTTGCCCCTGTTCCTTAGCGGAATGTTCATGGGCAAATTTTGCATTTCGCATAGGTGCCATAAAAACCGATTTTCCGTTTATACTTCTTGAGTCTGTACAGAGAGCATTTCCTTTTTCTGGGGCGCGCGATTTTTCTCTGATTTGAATGATCTTGCGAACTTATCTTTTGAATTTTTTACTCAAACCTATTCCTTTCTTATCTATCTTTCCTTTCCTTATTTTTAGGTCTTGTAGGAATTTACAACCTTTTACTTCCTCACATGAGTATACTCCTCGCTTAGATATGAAAATGAACTAAATGGCCTTCGAGTAACACCTTGACCTTGGAAAAGACATTCAACCTAGCCCAACCATTCGTTAAGACACCTTTCTACAACTTTGCCAAGTATGGTCCAAATTGGTCTACCAACTAATTTTACTGCCATATTAACAAATCTTTCGAAGTTTGACGTCGACTTCGATCCTCGGGTCGAAAACAAGTTGGCGTAAAACTTGCAAATATTTACAGGCAATACATTAGACAAGACTTCAACGAAATTAGAACTCAAACTTAAATTTGTCTCTGATTGGCAGTGTGGAAGACCCACACAGCAGATATTCTACAGCTTCTTTTTCCTCGAGGTTCTGACATCTTCTGCAGTAATTACTACTTTTGTTTTCCAAACATGCAGTGAATAGTGACGACGGGCACGCTGAGTGAGATTTCTGTAGTGAGTTTTGGCAAAAAATATCAGAAAAGTATATTTTCGCCGGCTGTTATCCTCCACTAATACTGCTGAAATTTTTCTTCACATGTCTTCTCTAATAAAACCTATCAACGATTTTTGTTGACACTGTACCATTGTCATATAAAACATTCCCTTGAAAGGGTTCCCTAACAAGAGAAGTACCCTCGAATGCATTTGCCAAATATGGTTAAACTTATATTTAGAAACCTCTGCTTAAAAAAAATACAAACCCAATGAACTGATATCTTAAGTAGTACGTATAGACAACGAGCTGATATCTATACAAATGCCGGCAATAAAAGCGTACACATGGTGTCTATGCACATATGACTATTGCAGATCAGACAT